>NC_054686.1:300000-600000 GCF_011074885.1 Brettanomyces bruxellensis
GATTTGATCGAAGTTATGAAGATTGACATCAGTAAAAGACGTAGCAGACCTTCAAAGAAGCAGTTGGATCACGTTAAGAAGGAAGTTATGAATACAAAGCAGAAGCTAGGATCTCTAACAGGATATACAATTAAAGAAAGGAAGAACTGGAATAGCCGCTGGCAGGCTGAATTAACAGCTATCCTTGAAGAGCAAGAATTTTTCAAAGAGCAAGATACAATCATTCAACTATTAGGTGAGGATCTTGGTTCTGCAGAGGAGACATTCGATCTCATTTTAAAGTGTTGTGAAGAGCTGGAAAAAAACTCAGGAATGAAGAAATATCCAAACTTACCTGTTGTTGACCCATCAGTTTCCATGAAAGATGTGAAAAGCCTTGTTTTACAGGAAGTTGAGAATCTCAACCCTGATCATGAACAACGTGTCGAGGCCATCATGAAGGCAGAGAAAATAAGAAAGATCGAGAGGAAAATGAACAATAAAACTGCCTTCGAGCAAGAACTTGGCGATTTTGTTGGAAATGAAAAGTTGAAGGACAGCGGAGGAATTGATGAGGTGGAACGTCAGAGAAAGAAGAAGGACGAAGAAAATTTGAAGAATCAATTTAAGAATGTGCCTATGCCCTCAACTTAAAAGGTCAATGGAAATAAGAATGTATACATTTACAGGCTAATATAGCATTAATTAAATACGTAATATGATGATTAAGCAAAGTGAGTATTAATGAGAGATATCTTAAGTTGAAGAGGGAATGCGTGTGTACTATTGGGTCATTTAAATGTAATTCGTTTCGACTGAATTAGTCCCATAATTGGTTTCTCAAGAGCAGAATAGGCAAGATCCATGGACTGAAGGTTAACTCTTGTATTAACAAGATCAATCAAATTTTTAACAAACAAATCAAATTCTGCTTTAAGACAGTTCTCTCTTTTATGCATCAGCTTGTACGAGGAAATGAATCTCAGTGTAAATGCCTGCAAAATATTTTTTATGTTTTCTTCAACATTCTCTTGACTGCTGGCATTTATGTCAAAAAGAGGACTGTTCAAATTTGTAGCAAAAGTATACTCCATTCTTCTAAATAGCTTCGGAAATGAAAGCATAGGTAAGGCATCCGTTCTGTATGTGTCAATACCTTTGGTAAAGGACATTGATGCCAGGTCCAAATTCAAACCAACAAACTGTAACTCCGTCTCAGAATATTTCGTTTTCAAGTGATTAATATGCAAATTAAACTTTTCGATGGGTCTGCAAGTCAACTTGCGAATTGTTTGAATTGCACGCTTACTGGTTGAAAGAAATAAGAAATCATCAACCAAACGCAATACCAGAGTTTCTTGTTTATCTACATCTGGAATCACATTCCTGAAAAATTCAGTAACATCATCGTAAACCAAGTCAAAAAAAACACCAGATAATTGAAATCCTTGGAAAACGCCATTCTTCCTGCAGTATGTGACACCGTGATACAAAATTGAGGTTTCATTCAATTGCTTATGGACAAAATCAATAATATCGGATTTTGATAATACAATTGGCGTTTCATTCTGAACAATAATATTACAATTATTTGCCTTTGGGATCTTTTGTTCTAGGGAGGAGTTGAAGACGACAGAACATCTCTTTGAAGTTATGTATTTATTTCTCACAACTCTATATTGATTCACACAGATGTTGTCAAGAGGATAGTGCTTGTCAAGCTTTGCCTTAACAACATTTTCAACTAAATCAATCGGTAGATAGTCGTACGCACTCTTAACATCCAATTTTAGGGCATATACTTTCGGAACACACCGATAGCGGGAAATAAGATCCTGCCGATATCTGGCAACACGACCCACCAGATCAGCAACAGAAAATATGGAATTTTCAGCCTTCAGAGAACGTAGTATCCGCCCAACTGGCTTCATAAGTTTTGCTTGATATTCCGTATATGCAAATTCTTCTTCTTGATTTCCTTTGTAAGGGGCGGCAATTAAACGAAAGTCATGGGGCTTTGGAAGTATCTTCATCTTGGCAAGAAACGTATCGTTATCAAAAAAGCTTTTAAACGAAGAATGTGCATATTCTACCTTTTGAAGGTGAGCTGAGAAATACCGTCGTCTGAACCTGGAAGATATACTCTTCCAACATTCATGACGATAATAATATAACTTTGTTGACTGTGATGCCTCTGTAACATGAAAAAATGAACCAATGAGTTTGCAGAGAAAGCACCCAAAGAACCATTTTATATATGTCTCAAACATCTGTGACGCTCGACAAAACTCTTGCTTCGTCATCTTCATTGATGCTTGAGGCTTTACCCAACTAATTTCGGTTAGCTTCATACCATTAATAAGTGTTTTAACATCAATGAACTCACCAAATCGCACATTTACAAACAGTGAAATTGCATCACACAACAACCGTTTATTATAATTGCAGCCAACGTGTTCCAATGGAAACAATTTATCAATTATTATTAGAAGAAAGCGTACAATATGCTGCTTTTTGGTTGCCATTTTCAAATAATTATCACCTTTCAAATGAACCTGACCACAAACCGAATCCAAAATATAAGGATACTCGCATTTGAAATGGGAATGGTTCTTGATCACTATGCCAATCAGTTTTGATAATTTCCTATACCGTTTAGGAAGATGATTTTTGGAAGAAAGTTCAGCACCAAATATTTCATTTAGACAAGCCCTCGGACCATTGGGAAGTGGCTCCAATCCATCAAGATTATATTCTTCTTTATACATCATGGATTTGAAATTTATCGATCTGTAATCCAACCCCTTCCTTAAATAAGACAGCTCCTTCAAAGGGCCCCATAATTTCTGATGTGTACTTTTTAAGTGTGCACTGTACTGCAAAATCAACAGCAAGAATGATTCGGGACCCAATATTGCATGAATCATACGAAACAACGGACTCTTCAGAAGTTGTACTGGTATACTTATACCTGTGCAAACAAGACTATTACTTGCATTTCTGATTTGATTTCCATGTATATAAGCGATCGTAAGAGCATCAACAGTATCATTACTTGCAAAATATTGTACGATACGATCAATAAGTTTATCATGATCTTCGAACTCAGCAGAATACAAAAGGTGAGAAGGTGTTTGCCGATGAACTTCTAAGGAATGTAACAATATATCATTGCAAAGCCTGTCAGTTTCATTCCCGAAATTGTTATCGCTTATCAACTGTTGATAAACTTGTCGGTGTTGATACCTTAGGATAAACTCTCGCAAAGAGAGCATTAGCATTAAAGCATTAAAACAACCTTAATTTGCACTGAAAAGTAAACAAACACCGTCAAAGTAAAACGACTATATGTAGTGAGTTTACAAACTTTTGAATTTCAGCCTTTTTCTCCTTTTCTTCTGTTCTTTATTCTGTTCAAAAGATCCGATTGTAAACTTTACTCACCAAAATCCATGAAGAGTTTTAAATCAACGAGATTGTTGAACGAAAAGACGAAATTTGAGAATGTCAATAATTTATTCGATTCATTTTTTTTTCACATATTCGTAATCATGATTCTACTACCGGATCCTCTAGTATCCTCTACATATATTTAACAATTTGGCAATCTCCACATGAACGAATGTCATTCGTAAAAAATTGCGTCCATTTTAGTGTACTATCTAAGCTCTAAACTTGAAAATTTTATCGCATATGCCAATCATTATATCGTGTCAGCATATCATCAGATAAAAAGCATCATATGACGGCATTAGACACTGCAACTTATCACATCAATTACCAGAAGTATACATTTTATGATGAATATAAGAGAATTCAACCAAACATAAAGACAACTCAGCCACAACTTACAAAATTTTGGTCTGTGTCTTTAGATCCAAAGTACACCTCAGAAATACTCAGATTTATAAAGCAGAAATTCAGCGCCGATGACTATTTAAAACAAATCAAACGTATAAAAAAGGTTATGGATGATAGCAAACATTTCCATCTTGAAATATTAATTTGTCCAGTTCAGCATATGGAATCACATGTATTGATTGATATGTTAAAAAAGTGGCTGAATACACCTTCCGATTTTGAACTCACATTGACAACAGCATCTGTCCCTTTAAATAAGCCATATAGCAAGGAACTATGTATGTCATGGTCACAATTATATTGGCCACTAGTATGGAAGGGGAACCCTATGGTCCAAGAAATCCGAGAGAGTTATAAAAACTTCAAAAGGGGTACCGTTGAAAGGTATCTAAAGGAAGCGTGCAATTTATCAAACAGTTCAAGTGCCTCTTACCCAATTGCGACAATAATAGTTGACCCAATCAAGGATCAAGTAATGGCTTCTAGCGTAGACAAACGATCGGGCAAAGATCCGATGATTCATTCTGTGATGTCTTGCATTAACCAAATTGCCGACAATGAACGTAGGAGAAGGAAAAAGTTGGGTGATCATAAAGAAACTAACAATTATCTTTGTCTCAACTATGATGTATACACCACACATGAGCCGTGCACGATGTGTGCAATGGCACTTCTCCATTCTAGAATTGGGCGATTGTTTTTTATAAAGCCATCTTCAGTAACGGGAGCTATTGGCGAAAATAGCGGGTGCAAGTACATGATTCATCTTTCGTGCACTTTGAATTGGAAATATGAAGCATTTCAATACGTCGGAGATAGATTGCAGCCAAGTAAGTTAGACTCCTCCTTAAGTGTATAGAACTAGTAATATATCATTTTTTTCCTGTTAAATAATCCCTAACGTTTTCCAGCGCGTCTGTTAGCCTATTCAAATCATAGTTGTCCATGTCACTAGGCTCTTCCAAATCGATCTTTTTCGAGAGTTGCTTAAGATCTTTAATATCTGTTTGTGATTTCTGCTTGTAAATTTTCAATTCATGGTCTACCGATTGGTCCAATTCTATCATTGATGCAATCAACTTTGAAAGCTCGTCGGAACTCATTTCTACTGTTTCTCGAGAATCGTCAATGTTTGATTCAGGATCTTCAACAAATTCAACATTGTCGATGCTACTCCTCACAACTGCGACATGTCGCTTGAAAATCTCATCATTGATGATAGTTAGTAACCAAGTAACCGTCTCATCATCCACGTTATGGTGTGCTATTTTATTTAAAAGTGCATGAAACTGCTTTTTCGTTATCAATTGATATATGCTTTTTAGAAGGTAGCTTTTTAAGATTTCCTTGGACGTTAACTCGTCCCCTTCATCTTCTTTTCTTGACATTTTATTTATCACTTTTGGATTTTTTCTCAGTATTGAGAGGCATGCCTTCTCAATGATGTAGTACTCTGTAAATGGTAAAGAACCTCCTTTAAATCAGATTTGTCGTGTTTGTGCGTCGCGACTGAAGTCGTTCTTGTATAAACTCAGAAAAAGGACGGAAAAAAAAAACCTATGAAAAATATTGTCGATAGATACATACATACACCAACGCCATTTCGTATACTACCTTTTATCCGCCAACATATCATTTAGAAGATTGCACAAACTTCAAAAGTTATATATAAAAGATTACATACACAAATATGGAGCTTCTTCCGAAGGGTCAGAAAAACAGTGCAGAGGTCAGTTGGGAAGATCAACAGAAAATCAACGAATTTTCCACACACATCAGCAAAAAGGATATACTTACAGCAGAACTAGAAAAGCTTCAGACAGAAAAAGAGTACATCGATGACTTGTCTATGGAAATTGAGCTCATTGATGAGGATGATAATGTGGATTATAAAATAGGAGATACGTTTGTGCTGATTAAACAGAGTGAAGCCATGGAACGCCTTGAAAATCAAAATGGATACCTTGAGACGAAAATTACTGAACTAGAAACGCAAATCGAGGGTCTTGATTCAAAGTTAGGAGCTTTGAAGAAGCAATTATATGCAAAATTTGGCACGGCGATCAACTTAGAGCGTTAATCATCCACTTACAAGAACGCATTCGTTCGGTTAATTCAGAAATAGCAAACTATGTGTAATAACTTCTCTTTATAGAGAGAATGTCAAATAACTAGTTCAACATAATAATATACATGGAAAAGCTTAATTTAACTAATCAGCATTTCTCTGACTCTTGATTAATGAAATTTCAGTCCTGAGATTATCTGTCTGCTTTTTAAGATCTATTAATGAAGCCATGCTCTTCATAAGTTCTTCAAACTTATGGCAGACTCTCGCAGTTGGCATCGTTGGCCTTGCCGCAATCCCGACCTCATTCAACATCTCAAACACCTTATTCTGCACCATTGGTTTAAAGCTAGGAAGCTTCTGTGATCTTAGTATAACTCCCGGCTGTATTTTCTCTTCGTGTAGTGATATACCGTAAACATCCATTTGCTCTTGAGTCAACCGTGAACGTAGCAAATTGTGTATTTCCATTCCTTCGTTATCGTATGGCAGAGATGAACCTGAATGCGACTCCGGAGAGGTTGATTTCTTCTTTCTTCTTGATGTTTTGCGGTTAACTCGCTGCTGTGCCTCCTGTTGCTTAACCTGCATTAGTTGAGTATGTGGCAACGCACTAGGTCCCAATTCTGGAGGAACTGGAGTCTCTGTCTTGCGTTTCTTCGATTTATCAGCATTCATGAGCACATTGTATAAGTCTGTCAATCCTTGTGATGTCATATATTTCTGAACAGAGCTAGAAGCCTGCGGGAAATCCAATAATTGAAGTAACTGTGCTCTTTCTATGAGCATTTTCTTTGCTGCCAACTCGAATTTTCGAGCTTCCACAACTAATGATTCTTCCTCGGCAATCTCTGTTGGTGTCCTCTCAATAAGATGCTCAAGGTATGATCTTCGTTCGTATTCCTTGTTTTTGTTAAATGATTTGAGACTCCTTATTAATGCGGCATCCTTAATTTCATCCCCACTCTTTTCTAATATTACAGCCGACACCTTATACAATCTGTCTTTCAAATCTTCTATAGTCCTTCCTTGCAACTTATCACCATCTGAGTTTGCATTATTCTGCATCTTATCTGAAATTGTATTATCATGCTGTTTCATTTCTCGTGAGCTATCCTTTCCCTTTTCAAATATTTTCTCCTGAGCTTTGGTTCCATCATCTGAATCTTTTATATCTGTTTCCCCCTTACTTTCTGCTTTGAGTAATTGATCTTCTTCCCCTTTCTGTGCCGATAAACTACTATCTGTATCTACTTTGACCTGTTTCTTTTCATTTTCAGTTTTCCCTCCATCAGAAACTTTGGTCCGATCATTTTGCTTTTCATCCGCATGAGTATTTGTATCGTCATCTGTATTCTCTTTCCTTTCTACTTTCGTTTCTGCTTTCTTTTCTGCATTCGTTTCTGCATTCGTTTCTGCATTCGTTTCTGCTTCCTTTTCTGCTTCATCATCTTCCTTTGTATCTGACTCTTCTTTGGTCTTTATTTTTGAATCCTCTTCCGTCACATTAGAAGAAGCTTTATTTTCATTTACCGCATCAGAAGGTACGTTTGTTTCCGAATCAGCTGTTTTCTTTACTGGAATATACTCATAATTATCGGCAATCACCGCCCATCTTAAATCGTAAAGCTTCGCTATGTCAAAAAGATAACGAGTTTCGGAATAGTCCCAACCTTCGTCCAATCCTTTCAAATTCTCATCATAATAAGCTTTAGTGAAGTCTGGAATTGCAAGCTTGGTATTGTATTTCTCAAATCGATACTTGTTCTTCAAGTTATCAGATTCTGCTGACTCCTCTTTCTTTTCTGTAGTGCTTTTATTTAAAGTTAAATTGTCTTGACCACTTGTTGACTTGTCCGCTTCAGTAGATGTATTTTGAGATTTATTAACAGTAGTTTTGACCCAATGATGAAACTTCGGCCCGTTCTTCACTCCACTTCTTGGTGTAAATGCCTGCCATTCCCATTTCACTTCCTTGTTTAACTTCAGTTTTTCCTTGAATTTTATGGTGTTTCTTTTAACAGATACTGGCGGTAAGTTTGGACCAATAAGATTGAACAATTCCCGATTCATTTGGCCTGCCCTCTGGCGTTTGGCTGAATTAGCGGCATTTTCCTTCTGCTCAGATCTTTTTCTTTTGAGCTCATTTCCTTCCACCCGAGTTTTCTCGCTAATGTTTAAAACATCCAATATGTCAGAAGTCATTTTTGAATGCTCCGCGTTAGTCTTTTATTTTCCAACTATTAAATTTGTATATTTTGTATGTTATCAAAGAAATATGGTTCATAACTATGTGCGATGAATGAAGGCTAAACTGTAAAAAATGAATGGATCTGTATATGGTGTATGGATTTTATATTTGGGCGGCCTACCCGCTGATGCATCCTAAAATTTAAGTGCAAAGAAAATGCCTCCTTACATCAGTATATGATAGATCACAATCGCTGCTAATCCAGTCTTTTTTAAAGCTTCGTCTCTATTTCTCATCTGTAGGGTATCCAATTTCATTAAGGCAATTTTATAATTCTGTGTTCATACACCATTCTTTAACTATGAATCATAACATTGTTGGAAGGAGTCACACCAGAATCAGACCACCTAGAAAAGTTCTTTCGAGCTCAATTGATGTTGAAAAGTCATGGGATGTTTTGAGAAAAGCCGTAGAAGAGATTCAACAAAAGAATGCATCAAAATTATCTTTTGAGGAATTATACAGAAGGGCATATAATTTGGTTTTACACAAGCATGGAAAGTTTCTTTATGATCGAATAGAAAAGCAAATAAGAGATTACTTACGAGACACAGTACGTGTTAAACTCTTGGAAAAGCTGAAAGATACAGGCTCGGACGATCGGCAATTCCTTCTGGAGATAAATTCCCTTTGGGAGGATCACCTCTTAAGTATGAGGATGATTAGTGATGTTTTGATGTATTTGGATAGGGTTTATGCCAAGGAATCACACTTACCATTAATTTACGATGTCGGACTAAACGCTTTTAAAGATAGTGTTGTTAAATATAACGATCATGAGATCGGTAAGGAAGTTATAAGAATTGTCCTCGAGTTCCTTAATCAAAGTAGACATGGAATTATTGTTGATAAATTTGTTATTAAAGCCATTATTTACATGCTAGAATCTCTCACAGAAACGGTCAACATCGATGTATCCAAAGTCACTGGCTCTACATCATATGGGGAAAACTATTACCTTCATTATTTCGAACCTAAGCTTTTAATCTCCGGACATGAATATTTCCAATCAAAAGTGAAGGAATTAATTGATCAACATTCTGGAGTATTATACATCGAAAAGATAGTTCAGCTCATTCAGGAAGAAGAGGCCAGAATACAAATGTACCTTCCTGAAGCATCTGGTCCAAAAATGGTAGAGTTGATGGATAATGATCTTATAACGCAGAATCTCGAATTTATCATGATGCTTGAAACCGATGGTTTGAATTCCTGGATTGCCGATTCTAACTATACCGTCCTAGGCCAATTGTTCAAATTGATAAGTCGTGTTGATTCAGATCATGAAATGCTTAAAAGACGGCTTAGAGCAATTATTTTATCAAATGGTAATGAATTAAGTCAAAACGTAAAACAGAGTGTGGAAAGTACACTTGCCAAAAAGAGGGAGGAAGAAGAGAAAAGAAAACAAATAGCCAAGTCTCACGGTAAGAAGCTTGTCATTCGCCATAAATCTGGAAAAGAACAAACTACTCTATATGCTATAAAGTGGATTGAGAGTTTTTTGGAGCTCAAGAACAAATATGACGATATTTTGAGCAAATCGTTTGAAATGGACGTTGGTCTGAGTGAAGAGATTCAAGCAGGATTTTCTACCTTGATCAATACGAGCGAACGCTCAGAAGAATACCTTTCTCTATTTATTGACAATTGTATTAGGAAGTCTCTTAAAAATAAAGGTTCTGAAGAGATTGACCGTACATTAAATGACTGCATTTGTGTTTTCCGTTTTATTAAGGACAAAGATGTGTTTGAAAAATACAATAGAAATCATCTAGCAAAAAGATTGCTCCAGCAAAAGTCCTTATCAAATGAAATAGAAATGAACATGATTACAAAGTTTAAACAGGAGATTGGTTCTTCCTTTACCGCACGCCTAGAAGGTATGTTTAAAGACATTAAAATCTCTCAGGAGATGAGCTCTGAATTTAACAATAAATTCGCCAGACAGGGACCTAAAGAAACAGCAGTGGGATCAAAGATCCGTGCTGCAAATAACGACAGAAAGTTAGAGTTTGATTTTTCTATATTGACACCAAGTTTTTGGCCTATGCCTATAAATAAGACTATGGAAAATGTGATCTTACCTCCTGAACTTCAAGTATTGCAAGATAGCGGTCAAGAATTTTATGATACCAAGCATAAGGGTCGTAATCTCACATGGGCTCCAAACTTTGGAACTGTCGATATTCGGATGTATTACCCTGGTAAGAGTTATGAAGTCAATATGTCCACGTTGTCCGCTATTATAATTTTATCGTGTTTTAACAATGATGACTCCGATACAAAAGAGGTTTCATTTGAAAAGATATTGGAAGCCACTGGTATTCCTGAGCAGGAATTGAAGCGTCATCTTCAATCAATATCTGTCGCTTCAAGAACAAGACTATTAAAAAAGATTCCGATGTCCCGGGATATTCATGCCGGTGATCATTTTAAAATAAACAACCAGTTTAAATCACCACATACGAGAATCAAGGTTCTGACGGTTGCCTCTGCTTCGCATGTGGAAAATGATGTCGAACGTAATGGAACTTTGGAAGTGATAAGGAAATCTAGAATTGTGGAAACGCAGGCTGCGATAGTTCGTGTTATGAAGGCTAGGAGGGAGCTAAAGCATGAAGAATTGTTGAATGAAGTAATAAAACAGTTAATCAACCGTTTTAAGCCGCAGCCTTCGTTTATCAAGGAACAAATTGAGGACTTAATAGATAAGGAGTATCTTAAAAGAGACGAAGGCAATAGATCTGTTTATCAGTATCTAGCTTAGTCAGATATTGTTGGTGCTGCTTTCCCCGAATAGAATTTGGGAAAGCATCTTTCCATGGGGCCTTTTTTCCTCTGATTATTAAACCAAGAACTAGGATCCGAATCTGAAGACGGTAAATGATGAAAATGATAATATATATATGCATTTTTCATATATATAATTATATATGCGAATAATAGTTTATATTCAACCACGCAAGTCTAATCAACACGAGCCTCAGCCAAACTATGAAGAGTTCCGACATCATCATTCTTGTGCTTATCTTTCTTTGTTAATTTTTTGAGCTTGTGCTTGACAACCATAACAGGTGCAGGACTCTTGCGGATCATATAACTGGACAGGGAACCCATAAGAATACCTTTGATAGCTCTTTTGCCGCGTGATCCAACTATTACCAAAGTCGGCGATATTTCCTTTATCACGCAAACTATAAAATGACGCGGTATCGGATGGTGAGATGACTGTATTACGACATGCACCTGAAGTTTTGTGAGTTTTAAAAGCGAGAGAACGTCCTTTGTGATCTTGTTCACATTCTCTGCGCGTATTTTTTCCCTCTCTTGTTGAGTATGTCCGCATTTTATTGATGCACGTCTGGAAACTCGGCCATTTGTAGGCTCGATACCATTCAAGTGCATTGAGGAATACTGTTCATCCTCTATAACGTTCATTATATAAAGAACACAACCATCGACAAGAACTGTACCAATGCACCATTCCAAAGCATTACTGCTTTCATCAGAAAAATCCATGCATAGAATAAATGTTCTAGGACGTTGCTTTCCTGATTTTGCTACTATCTCAAAAAAGTTGCCCCTTGTAATTGTCCGGACGCTTCTTTGTGTTTCTGGGAAAGATTCAATGTCGGAGACTTTGATATTCTCGTTCAAAATCTTTGCCAACTCAGAGTCTATTTTTTCTTCAAAATCTCTCGTGTACGGTATGGCAAAGCCATCAGTTGGGTCTGAATCAGATGTGATCTTCTTCTTGTATTTTGCAT
This sequence comes from Brettanomyces bruxellensis, assembly GCF_011074885.1. Taxonomy (NCBI): domain Eukaryota; kingdom Fungi; phylum Ascomycota; class Pichiomycetes; order Pichiales; family Pichiaceae; genus Brettanomyces; species Brettanomyces bruxellensis. Next base: position 311,930 of record NC_054686.1, read on the forward strand.
ATTCCTGTAATTTTTCCCTCCTTTTCGGATTCTGCCGATAGAACTTCTCCGGATCAACATGGATTCCAGATCCAGCTTCTTCTGCCGTTTTCATAACCTGCTTCATAAATGTTGTTGACACGTCTCTACCAATTGCACGGGCATTTGCCGCTGCCCTTTCGGCCGCCACTACTTCATCCAACTTTTCAGCTTGAATGGCATCTTTGACAAGTTTCCGATTGTGGATCTGTACCAATTCATCACGAGAGTTCATCTTTGCGGTGATACTAGGATTGGAATAAAGTGATGTTGCAACAGAAATAGATGCCGAATGACCACCGGCCGGAACTTTGCCGACTTTCGGAATTTTGATCGATATTGAAGGGCGTTGAGGCGAAGCTGCTTTCAAAGCGTTATAAGTGGAATAGTTTGGAAGAACATTCCCATCATCATCAAATTCAAATTCCGTATCTGTGTCACTGATCTGCTCCTCGTCGCTGCTTTCAGCCTCAAGTCGTAATTTATCTTCCTTTTCTTCCGTTTCATCATCTGTATATTCTTCGTCTTCAGTGTCCGAATGGTTTCTTTTCGTCTGAGTACGATTATCTTCACTTTTGCTTTCCGAATGATTGTTCAGTTTCTCATCTTCCTCCCCTTCGCTTGCACTACTCTCCTCGTAATAATCTTTCATCATTCTAAAAGAAGGATCTCGAGCCGTGATGGTAAATATTTGATCTTTTTCTGCTTCACTGGCTACACTCAAGGACCTACTAACCGCACCAGCCACAGATGGTGAGTTTCCTCTATTTCTCCTTCCATCTCTAGTAACACCTACCGAATTGAGCCTTTGACGTTCAAGGATCTGAGAGATGAGCCGTCGCTCCTCTTCCATTGCCCCTTCCAACGACATTTTTTGTTCTTAGAATTCAATTTTTCAATGTTTGTATCTGTTACTGTCTATATGCTCTCACCCCCTTTGCTTGTCTGAAATGTTTATTGACCTAGAAGAAGCTCAAAGAAATCAAATAAATAGTATAGAATAGATAAATATGTATGAGCCTCTTTCAGGTTACTTCCTTGGAACTGAGACTTCCTTTCGCTATTCAAGCTTCACTTCGATTCTATGACTGTATCCGAAGGGACCAAACAGTTCTCAGTATTAAAGGAAGAGCCAGCAAGTCAGTCCTGCAAAAAAAAAAATAAAAAATGGATAAAATCAAATAAACAAAAAATGAAATGGAGTACTAGTCGAAATTGTACGAAAACAGCAAGCGGGAAAAAAAAAAAGATGGAACTGAAACGGGTAATTACTTCGAAGTGTAATACGACATATCGTTATCTACAAGTACTAACCTGTTAGAAGTTGTTTGGCTTTCTTTAATCATAAATAGTCGAACATTTCTTAGATATTGCGAAGTATCTTAAAAAAAGCATATTCTTAAAATACATTTAGGGGCCCTTATTAAACAATCTAGCCAACCGCTTTAGCCGCTCGTTCACATAATGAAGAAAAATAAAATATAAATTGCCGACCTGTGACAGCACAGCCCGTCTGAAAATCTCAGTACTGTTACTCCAGTTAAGCACTAAAAATCAGTGTCTCGTTGATATTATACTGCAAGAGCAGGCGCTATTCTGTATGATTACAGCATTATACATTTCATAACCAGAACAAATTTATGAGTGGGTGTGTGATTTCAAAGAAGATTGGAGGGTTCTGTATTCAGCGGAGGTTCAATTCAGTTCTTGCTGGTGATTACCAACTCCGTACCACTAACACCTTAAAAAAGCCGAAGTTTGACTTGAACTATTATGAGAAGAAATATGATTTATTTAAAGATATTTGCAAACGCAGGGAAGTACCTTTCACAATGTCAGATGAGTATGTGGAATCACTAAAAAGACTAGAAAATCTAAAGCAAAAGATACTTTTCTCAAAGCAAGAATTGAATAAGTACAGAAAGACAATGAAGAAATTGATTGTAGAACAGAGGAAGGCTGTCACAAATTGCCAGTCAGAAATCAATTTGTTGAAGGGTAAGATTAAGAATATGAAGGAGCCTACAATTCAAATGCAAGAAGATGCCACAAATCTCGAAGATAAGTTAACTACCGAGGTGGCAAGACTTCCAAACTTGATCCATTCATCTGTCCAGTCAAAGCAAAAGCTTGTAAAATATTTGAACCCTACAAAGGATATTGTCGACTCGGGACTTGAAGATTTTCCTCTCAAAAGCAATAGTAAGTTTGACCACAAAAATATCATGGAGAAGTTGGGTCTTGTCGATTTTAAGGAAGCTACACGGGTTTCTGGAAGAGGCTGGTACTATTTAAAGGGAGATGCTGCGCTCTTAGAGGAAGCACTTGTTCAGTATGCATTGAAATGTGCCCGCAAGTTTGGATTCAAGATGATAATTCCTCCTTCCATTGTAAAGACCGAAATCACCAATGCATGCGGCTTTAGACCGAGAGATCAGAATAATGAAAAACAAGTGTACGAAATTGAAGCAGATGAGAACTCTGAAAGAAGTCTTTGCTTAACCGGCACAGCGGAAATTCCTCTTGCTGGCCTTATGTCAAGTCATACATTTAACGATACGGAACTTCCAATGAAATATGTTGGTGTATCTCGTAGTTATAGAGAGGAAGCAGGTGCAGCTGGAAGAGATACCAGGGGTCTTTACAGAGTTCATGAATTCACTAAAGTGGAACTGTTTGCTTGGACAAAAAATGAGGAGAGTACGTCCATGAAGATGTTTGATGAACTAGCCAATTTTCAAATGCACTTTATTGAAAGTCTTGGCTTAACCGCTAGAGTTCTTATTATGCCATTTAATGACTTGGGTGCGCCGGCCTACAAAAAAATTGATATTGAAGCACTTATGCCGGGAAGAGGTGCCTGGGGAGAACTCTCTTCTGTATCTAATTGTCTTGATTATCAGTCTAGACGCTTGACTACTCAATGGAGAAATCCTATCAACAATAAATTGGAGTACGTTCATACATTGAATGCAACTGCGTGTGCAGTTCCAAGAGTTATCCTAGCAATTGTTGAAAACTTTTACGATTCAACTTCCGGTACCATAGCCATTCCGGAGGTTTTGCGGCCTTACATGGATGATAAAACTGTGATCGGAAGACAATGAATCTGCTCCGTCGACCTTAGAGCCTGTATATAGTAAATTATAACAAATGTTTATGTACATAAATGCATATTTGAATTCTTCTCTTTGAGTATGCAAACGGTATTAAGCTTTGGATAGTAATTTGACGAATTTTTGCTCGTCATCATCACTCATGACAAGTAATGTTTTCATCACAGGGAGAAGCATGTCTCTCTGATCTTTATTTTCCAAGAATCCAAAAAGTACATTCCTTATGTAAATCGCCCTTTCATTGTCATCATTTTTAGTATTTTCACCAGTGATTTCATTATCTGCTGTAACTGATTGAGTCGTTGTATCATTGGATCTATCCATGGAACTTGAACTATTCATCGAGGCAGCACTTGAACGACGTCTAAATTGTTGAGACATTGATCGTAATTTCCGATTTAAAGCGATTAATTTCTGATTACTTTCATTATTTGCCCTTTGAAGGATCCTGTTCATATCCTCTAATTTTGCCATCTCTGCACTTTTTTCTGTCAATGCCTTTTGCAACGTATCAATCTTATCGCTGCTGTCATTTGTTAATGACACTTGCCCAGAGGAATAACTCTTTCTCATCTCGGAATTAGATATGGATTTGTGCAATTCCATACTTTTCTTCAAACGTGTGTTTTCTCGAACTAGTTCTGTATTCTGAGACTGTAATCCGTTAATCTGCTTTGTGGTTTTATCCTTCAATTGACTAAAATCTCGCTGAAGCAGCATGTGCGCGTCATCAACCTTCTCTTTCTGCTCTTTCAAGTCGGTCAACTGCTCATCCAAAAGTATATATTTATTATCTCTGTTCTGATCACCTTGTTTCAATAGTTTTCTCATAGTACTTGCGTCTCTCGTTCTCTCTTGTAGTAGGGTTCTTGTCTGAGACAACCGTTCTTCAAGGGTATCAATTCTATCTTCAAATTCTTTCTTATCAACTAACACCTCATCCAACCTCCGTTTCAAATTTTCAATTTTTGCCTGTCCACCTGTATTTATCTCCTTCAGGTTATCATATTTATCTTTCAACTCCTCCTTTTCTTTGACCAATTTATTGTTATCCGTGATGACCTTACTAAACTTCAATTTCATTTCCGTTCGTTGCTGCTTACTCTGTTCAAGATCACTAAGAAGTTTATTTTTACTGTTCACCAGTAATTTCTGCTCCTTTTGTAATGATGAATGCTGTAAACTTAATTTTGCTATCTTCCGTTGTCTCTCTTTGTCGACCTCTTCCAAATCACTAACCTGCCGATTTTTGCTCTCAGTCTCTTTCACAGCTATCTCCAATTTTGCAGCAAGATTTTTACTTTTAACCTCAGCTTCTTCCAGTTTCCCACTTTTATCTTGTAAATCATTCAAATGCTGGTGAAGTTCCTCATTATCCTTTAGCAATTTGTCTGCCTTCTTTTGGGTCGTGTTTATTCTTTCTAGTAACAGCGAATTCTCGGACTCTAATTTTTTATTCTCATTCGTAAACTTCTCATTCGCATCCATGATGCTTTGATATTTCGAACGTAAATTGTGGAGATCATTCTCAACCTTCTTGTTCTCCGTAAGCGAAGTTTCCAATTTCTTTGAAAGTGACTTCTTTGTCCGCTCATAATCCTTTAATGCCTCCGCATTTTGTACGCGTAGCATTTCTAATTCAGTTTTATTAAGTTCCAATTCCTCCCCCAAGGAGGATCCTTTCTCCAGTGTATCCTCTTCTGAAGTGGCATTTTTCCGTTCTCCCACTTTTTTTAATGCCGCCTCAAGTATGTTTATTTTTTTATTACAATCTTCTAGTGTATCCTTAAGATATTGGTTTTCACTCCTCAAGACAGATGCTGAATCTGAAGCTGACTTTTCAAGCTCAGGTATGTCCGTTTCCTGCGCTCTATCCACATAACTTTCTGATGGACTTTTTTTGGAACTCACGTTTTCAACTTTCTCTTTCAATGATGTTATAGTCTTCTGTAGTTCTGCATTTTCTTCGAAAGTTGATGATAATTTCTGATTTTCTGCAGAAAGCTTTTCCATCTTTGATTTGAAGCCTTTCGCCTCTTTCTGCAGATTAATGTTCTTGGCAGACACGATTTCTAACTTTTTTGCATAAATCTTCTTCTCCCTAGATGAGTCTGCAGACTTCTTCGCCTCCTCGCTCAAAGCCTTTTGTAGCACTTTCCCTTTAGAATCAAGACTGGAAAGATAATCAATGAACGAACTCACTTCACCTATACCGTCACACGGCGTGTTTTCTCTCAAAGCTTTCTCGAAGGCATTAACTATGCTCAATTTGGCTTTGTCTACCTTGTAGGCCTCATACAACCTTGGGTAAAGACGTTCGTATTTCTCGAATTTTTTGAGTTTTCGAACCACTGACTCTGGCAAATCAACTTCTGAAGTTACCGGTACTGATTCTTTACTTTCCTCTGTTGTGCCTTCATTTTTTCCCTCTTCTTCTTTTAGCTTCTTCCCAGATTTCTCAGATTTATCTTGCACTTGCGTTTTCGTTTTCGTCTTGGCTGTCTTATCATGCTCTTCGGTATGTATTGAAGTTCCAGACACTTTACCTATATTCTTAGTCTGTCCTTGTTTATCCAATTCTGCGGAAGCAACATCTTCTGGTTTAACAATGCTACTCACATTTGGAGTCTTTAATTTCATAATTCTTGCTGCTTCATCTTGTGTAACCTGCTTCTTTGGCATGGTCCTCGAAGATTTAACTTCATCGTTAATTCTAGATAACTCATCCGTTAAGTTCTTACCTAAATCGGTGAGCCTCGAAAACATCGTCGAATAGACCAATTAATGAAAATTTTAAATCACAACTAGGTGTTTGTGTGTTTATCTCATAATTGGGATTTGAATTTGTTGAATAAGCGCATATCTGAATGCATAAGATGTAGGTTTTAGATATCAACTTTCCGGGCACTTTCGCAGAGAGAGAAAAAAAAATGTTACTCAAAATGGGAAAGATATGAAAAATAAAATGTGAAGGTATTAGTTCTACTTTTTATTCACCTACAGTACTTTACAGTTCTTCCACTATTCTAACTCTATTATCAATTGTATCTCTAAGTTCAGGTGGCAAACGTTATTTCCGGATGGTAATATGTCGGACATGTCCAATAAGCCCGTCTTATATCCTTCCAAACCGAGCCTTGTTCGTTTTTATGTTGCAAAGCTTCCTTTGGTGGTTTTATATCGGTATATTTCACCCGGAGACCATAATCTGCCAAATCAAGCTCAACAACCTTCTTGTACACATCATAACACACGAGTCTGTCGGCACCGAGTCCATTGAAGAAAGAAAATGTACCTGTCATCTTCAACATTCCCACCACGAGATCGAAAAGCTCTAACATGTCTTGATAATGCTCGCTGTATGTGTCATAATATATGCCATCAAAGAATACACCCTGACCTAAAAGTGGAGGTAGCGTGTCTTGCCATTTTCCTTTTAAAACAACAACATTCTCTCTGTCCATCCATCCATCTTCTTTCATCTTTTTAAGGACATCTGGATGGGCTTCACAAATATAATGCTTCGTCGGCTTCTTTTCTGCAATCATTGAATCTATAATTCCCATTCCGAATCCAATATTGAGTACATTGACATCATCTGGGTCCTCGATCGACTTGAATAAGGAGTCACATCCTGCCTTCATTAATTTCTCTTCCCAATCCATCATAACCCCATCTTTCCTGCTATCGGTAACTAATGCACCTTCCTTGTATGTTAGTTTCGTATTCAAATACGTGTTTAGGTCCTTTGATGGATCTTCCAATTTCTGTGTTTTCTTTCTTGCATCTTCTTTCTGTCTGACCTGCTCCTTCTCCATATCCTGGATTGTTTCGGATTGCACTAGCTCTGGAATCTCATTTATATCGTCATCAGCCACTTTCCCTGTCACAGCTCCATTTTTCACAACTTTTTCCCCTAAAAACTCTATATTGTTCTGTTCTAACTTTCTAAAAACAATTTCCGCCCTTACACCAGCATCGACGATCCTCTCCCAATAAGATGTTCCATAAAGACCTCTTCGTTCAAGAACGCAGCCGGGAGTTTCATTATTCTTGTTAGTTAAACACCATCCTGCTCCATTCATGAATAATTCGTCAATCATAGCTAGAATTGCACTTTCCTCCTCCAAAGTGGCATCAGACGGTATTGACTCGCATATTATATGTAATGGTGTAGTTGTAGACGTTTGTACAGTCTCTTGTTCACCCTTCTGTTCTGCTTCTGCATCCTCTAATGTGTATGTTGATGGAATTCCTTTCTTAAGCAAGGCTTTCAGTTTTGGCAAGTATTCATCCTTAGTGATAGGTCTTTCCTTAAGATAACAAAGCTCATGAAGCTGAGACATGATCCATAAACTTGTTTATATGTTTTATTTGGGTATACAAGAAGATAAAGTCCGTTTTCGTCGTATATTCGACTCTTAAAATCTGTATGCATCATTACTGAAAATCTGCATGATCTCAGTTTTTCAAATTTTTACATTTATGGATCCTTTTTTTCTTTCCTTTTTTTTTACAGCTAGAAATAAGGACTTCCTTCCTGGCAACTAATAAAATATTAAGTGTACATATTTCTAACGGTGTCAGTACATAATTATACGATATTCTCCTGGATTCTGGAATTTCCTTCATTCGATCCAATGATACTTGCCAAGTATCTCAATGAACTTTCCCGCAACTGCTGAGAGTACAAGTTATCATAATCAAGAGCAGTGTTCCCTTCGAAATTTAATGATTCCCTATCTTCCGATAGGGTTCTATCTCCAATTTTAATATTCCCAGCCAATATTTCACCAATGTATGCGTAAGAATCATCACTAATCAAATCGCACAAGCTCACAGTAGACTCTTCTGATGGGAATTTCCGTGATTTGGTTGCTTTTTTCTTCCGTGAAACATTATCATCATCATCCTTGTGATAATTTAGACCACCATCTCGGGAAATGTCAACCGATGCCAAATAATCGTGAGAATAACTGTTGTTACTGTTGTCAAAAGAATTGTTGGTATCTCTAGCTTCCGATATGCCGCCCGTATTTCCTAGTATAGTTTCCATTCCCACATCCGACCATCCCAATTGCTTCAAGGTGCTGAAATCGGTAAATGTATTTGAGCTATCGGCATCGCTGGTAGATTTCAGGTGTAAATCTGGGTAAGCATCCGTATTTTTATCAGCAATACCATTTGCAGGTGAGAATGATGTACTTTTAATCTTCACTGTGGCAGTACTGATTGGTGATGAGCTGACTTTAACTGGTTCTCTGGTAATTGCAGTACCGTTCACCGTGCTATTATCTGAATCAGTGGTGTCATGAAAAATCATATCGTCCTCAGGAGGATAAGGACTCTTTGCAACTTCTACCTCTGAAGATTCCTCGGTAGACAAAGTGCTAGAACTACTTTCGTCTGATATTGTACCACCATCGGTTGAGGCATCTGCACTTGATAGTCGAATCCAGTTGGCACCCTTCTTCCTCCTTTTCTGCTGTTCACTTAGTTTACTCAATTTGGCACAGACACTTGGGGAGTACATTATGGAGCTTTTAGACAACGTGTTTGTACGAGAATCCGGAATCGCGGCTATTCCATTTTCCTTCACTGTTTCCTCTTGGGTCTTCACTGTCTTCTTAAACCTATCATAGAAAGAGTCCGAAGACTTAATTCCAGTTTGCGTTGGTTCCTTCACTGCTTCAGGCGGATTGTCAGCTTTTGAGTTCGCGTTGTTTATCAGCTCACCGTTCTTGAAGCTTAAAGTTTTACTCTTCTCATCAGCTATCGGTTGAATGTCCTCTTTCCCTTGGGAACGACGAACTTCAGCCCAGGATTTAACTCTATCCCCTTCCTTAGTCTGCTTGCCATTCGTTTGCTTTGGCTCGTTTTCTTCTTTTATTTTTATTGCATTATCATTGTGCTTCTTTAGTTCCTTGTGAATGTGTATTGAAGAGTCAACACGATGAATCTTGGAGGATCTCCGGTTCAACGACCCACTATCCTTCATTATAAAGGCAGCTGGGCTCTTCGAGGTTGGTCTGCTTCTTGGTGAAGTTTGAGCTAAATGGTTGTTTGTATTAATATTGGTATTTTGTACATTAGCGTTTCCGTCTGGTCTCCTACCTGAGTTTCCATGCTCATCCAATGGAGTTAATCCATTAAGTTGTTTCTCTGCATGTAGAATTTCATTACCCTGCGAATCCTTCTGAACCGCTGACTTGGCAATTTCATTCTCATTATAGGAACTGCGTGGTCTAATTGGTTTTGCTGTGTAGTCTTGTCTTCTTACAGGCAGCGAGTATGGCCTCGTTTTAGGAAGTGGAGGCAGATCAGAAGGTATAATACACTTATTCTGTTTATTAGTTTTAGGTTGTTCAGGTGGAGGCAGTTTTGGTTTCCACGTGCCATTGGTTATGGGGTGATTTATCTGTTTCTCTGATTCTAGGTTTGACGCACTTTTCACTTCAAGCACTGTTGGCAAAGGCTTGTTCATACTTTTCTTGTTTTTTCCAACAGAATTCAAATTACTAATACTCTCGGTCTTATTGCCTTGCGCTTTATTACTATCTGGCTTTTTATCCTTTGACTTTTTCATCAGGTTAAAGATGTGCTTTAAAAATCTCCATCTGAAGCGCTTTTTCCTCTGTGCACGTTTAGTTTGCGACATTTTGGAATTCCTAACTTTATTACTTTGGTCTTCTTTGCTAGCGAATTGCTCAATTGTGGTAATAACCTTATCGCTAGAAAATTTCTGCAGCCTGGTTCTTTCTGTTTTCTCCAATTTTGCCTTCCTGTTATCCCATTCCTCTTTGGAGATTTCAAGAATGTTGATAATTGACGAAACAAGATACTCTTCCCCGGAAAGAAGAACATTTCGAAGAAGAGGATCTCGTATTGACAGATAACCCGGAATCATAGAATCAATCTGTTGGGCAAGCTGCTCTGTTAACTCATCAGTAGGAACTGTATGTTTGAACTTTGGATCCAAAATTGTCATCCCTTCCATAGAGATGTGGTCTGAATCAGCAAAGTTCAAGGAAATAAGGCCAAAAAGATGATTTCTGTTCAATGCTGACGTATCCAGTTCTGAGTTCAGTGTTATTAGAATAGGAGCCTTTGATTTCTCATCCCTATAACTCTGACTTTCATGCGCCGTGTAATATATCACATTATTATCAACTGTATTCTTGAATAAATGGAACGCTTCCGATTTACCCAGAATTTTGGCCCTAATGATTACATCAGAAATAGTTTTTCCAGATTGTCTGTCAATTCTGAAATGTGCAACAAAGTTGTCACCAAAAAGCTTAATGTACGATGCACCATCATAGACGTAATATGATGACACAATATTATCAACACGGATGCAAGAAGTAACCTCCAGCTTTGGTAATGCCGAAGGAATCACCTCGTTCACAATTGCATGCATTAAAATGTCTGAGGCAAGTGGCCAACTAATCCTTGTACTGTTTGGATCTTTTTTCAGACGCTCTTCATTCCAACACCTAAGGTAATATGACTCGTCTGTTATTTTAAACACAACAAGAAAGTCATTGAAAACTCCAAGAACAGCTTTATTTCTCACATCACTTGAGATCATATCAGTGACATCAAATATACCAACAACACGCCTTGTGAGCCAGCCATTTTTAAGGTCTTCCGGCCATTGCTTGGCAAAGTCGGCCAAGATTCTTCCCTTTTCGTCAAACATGTGTTCATCATACGACCGGAGTTCATCACTTGCAAAAGACATTATAGTTTCGTTGCATACTCCATACAACCTAGCAACCTGCTTTCTTTCATCGTCTCTACATTCTGACCAATCCTTCGTCCTAAGCAATTTCTGCAATAGAAGTTGAATTTTTGCCAAATTTGATGATGAAAGTCTAACAAGCTTCTGAGATGTGTCAATATCAAAGCTTAAAAGCTCACTTTTGTTAATTTGTTCAAGGGTAAGCGATAACTGAGCATACTCCTGTGTGAAAAGCTTTGTTGCAGCCTTGTTTCTCATACATGCTTTGTAAAAATAAGGTATTGTTGTACCGCATGCTTTTAGAACTTCAAATGCTCCATATGGTTCGGCAGCTTTCAACATGTCCAAAAATATACAATTAATCCGTGTAACTTCATCAATTGTGGGCGGAAAAGCATGATTGAGCCTGTTAGTTGTGTATCCACTGATATCTCCATTAAGAACCTTGACTCTGAGAGGTACAACCTGTTTTTGCATAAACTCGACTAAATGAACTGTAAACTCAGTTTGCTCGTTGATAAGCTGTTCGTATATCTCCTTCACCGATTGTTTTTCTTTTTTGACTTCCGATAAATTCATACCCGGTTGCTTATAACAGTCCTCGGTTGCCTCAGGACAGTATTCCACAAATGAGTCAAATAAATACTCCAGCTGGTCCCCAAGCAGAAAAGCTAGAACGTTGTTTTTATCCATCAAATCTTCATCTGTAACATCATTCTCGTACACAACATCCACGATGTGAGATTCCGATTTCAAGCAATCCCTTCCATAACCCATACTCAATAGATATTTGCCGATACTACTTGCAGATCTTGAGCTTATTGGCATCATTCTGCTAGCCAAGTCTCCAGCCATAGTTTCATCCCAGTCAAAACTTAGAGGAAGATCAGCCTGCCTTAATAGCGATATTACAACACCGTGATCAAGAGAGGCGTAAGCCCTAAGCAAAGACACAGCCAGGCATTTCCTGACCCTACTGTTTTGAAGTTCTTCAGTTCTCAAATTTTCCACTGCTGGATAGTATTTGGAAGATTTGGAGTAATTAATCCCCTTAAAAAAGCTTTGTCCGTGCTTTGATATAATGAGACAGCTGAGCTTCTCGCCTGAGTCTGGGTATCTAAAAATTATTGCAATTACTTCACCAAAAAGCGAGTCGTGCCCTTTAAAATAGGCAGCATCACTAACAACAGACTTCCAAAGTTCCTCACTAGTGAGCTCATCTGTTTTGCCAATAAAATAGTGGCTACTAGACTTTCTGAATTCCTCTTCCTTGTTGATATCGGTAGTTTGCAATAACTTCGAAAGGTAGGAGCGATTGGTTTGTGTTTTTTCTACCACTATTGTGCTGTTTGAGTCTTCATTGGCCGACGTGTTTTCTGTTTTCACATTGATATCATCATCATCAGAGGCCAAATAATTATGAACGGATGGATTTTCATCGCTTGCCTTGTTGTCAATATAAACACTGGAGCTTTTCCGAATTTCGGTTGAGACTGACATATCTAGTGTGAGACAATCTAACACTGTAAACACAACAAATGAAATTCAAGCACTTGTAATCTTAACGCTCTATTTTCTTCCTGTTGACACCTAGTGATTGATAAATCCTTGTCTGTACTTTTGCAAATGATACAAGGTTCAAAACTTCTCCTTATACAAAAAGAAGAAGAAAAAAAAATTTAGCAGTGAGGTTGTCATAGTTTCAGATCAAACTTTCCTCCTTCTGCATAAGTACTGATCTATTTACCTTTTTATTCATTGATTTTTTTTTTCTTTCTTTCAGCGAAGAAAGAAAATAAATAAAGCCATAAACATTGAAATTTTTTTGGCATTACGCAAGACGCAAAGTGGCGCGCAACGCAATCACTGCTGCAATCGGTTTTCGCCTGACGCGTCTTTATATGTGTACAGATGCATCAACGCTAATTTTCTCTTTCTGTAGCCAGCATACAATTTTCCCCTCCCTGACCCGGATTTCGCAATGTTATGGGGGAGCCAATAGTATTTGTCGCTGAAATAGCAAGCAATATCTATCTTAATTTTCAGGCTTAATAAGAAGCACACAGTAATTGGATTTGCTATTCTTGGTGAATCTTGTATTTCTGTTAATGGTATAAATATGACCGATCCACAGATGCAGTGTGTAAGCTCGTGCAACACTTTGTAATGTTATTACACTCCTTATCACTTTATGATTTGTAATTGTACCTCCAAATTTACTCGAATCACTCAAAATGACAAAATCCGTTGCAGTAAGTACAAGCATCTAACACAATTACAATATTTCACCGAATGGTCTACTCACCAAAGCAATATCCTAGATAATCATCTACACGATGTATGGTCATGTCGGTAAGCTTGCTGAATCTATTAAGGCTGGTGTGGAATCCCAAAATGTTTCTGTCAAGATATTCCAAGTAGCCGAAACTTTACCGGATGGGGTGCTTCAAAAAATGCATGCGGCACCTAAGCCAGATTACGCTACAGCAACCATTGACACTTTAAAGGAATATGACGCTTTCCTCTTTGGTATCCCTACTCGATTTGGAAATTTTCCAGCCCAATGGAAGACATTTTGGGATAGAACCGGGGGTCTTTGGGCTTCTGGTGGTTTATATCACAAACCTTTCGGTGTTTTTGTCTCGACTGGTACTGGTGGAGGTACCGAATCGACCGTTATGAACAGTCTCTCGAGTTTTGTTCATCACTCAATGGTTTTTGTTCCCTTGGGATATGCTAAAACTTTCCCAGAGATGAATAATTTGGACGAAGTTCGTTCTGGTTCTCCATGGGGTGCCTCAACGATGTCTGGCCCAGATGGCTCTAGACAACCCACTCCTTTGGAATTAAAGGTTGCAAAGATCCAAGGTACAGAGTTTGCCAAGTATCTTAAATCTTGAGTCTGCGTCGTTGTCGAAATTTCGGAAGCTTTTGATTTTGTTCTACTCATTAATTTATTTAAGTGTATTGTTCCTTTGCTTCATTTTGATCATAGTTATAAATAAAATATTGCTTTCATTTTGTATGCTGCCACCCCGTGTGAGTTGAAAGGCTATGAAATGTATGTGATCACCCTTATCGCCACGATTGACAAATAGTAATGGCATCACTTTTTTCTTACAAAAGACGAAGGATGGCTCCTGTATGCGTTATAGTTAACACTTTTCCATGTTTCAATATAGTATTCGATATTTATTTTGCTGTACAAACATATGAATAGCTGCGCAGACATATGAGAAAATATCTTCTTCTTATACTTGGGGCTCTCCATGTATCACAGACACTATTGTTACAGCTTCTTCTTTACGTAGAGCTTTATTGCTCTACGTAAATTTTGCTTCGACATTATCTCATAAAGTGAGATGTTGCATTGTACAAGTTAATAGTACTATATTTAATGCAGCATTCGATGTTTATTGTAGTACATAAGATATGTTTGTAGTTATGCACACAAGAAAATATTTTTGCTTTACATGGTGGCTGATATGCTACATTATCCGGATGCTTAAATAATAGGGTACTTGCTATTGGAAATTCCTTTCTGTACAACTTTGACAGGTAAATCGTATTAGATTCCCTGTTGCATAGAGAGAAGATACCTAATTATATATATTTCTATATATTTCTATATATTTCTATATATCTCAAATTCTATTTAATACCATAATAAAACTGACCGCACCACCTTAAACGTTTTAATTTTTATATTGTAAATGGATGAGCCTGTTTCGATGTGACGGTACAATTTTTGGGCTGACAACAGACTATTTTGTAACATTTTTTACAATTTCCTGTTCGGGTCGATTCCTCTTTTTCTGGCAGGACTGCGGCTTCTTCTCTGAAGGCAAACAAAATTATTAGTGGATGATCTCAAATCAAAATATCAATCTGAATACAACTTCAAAAGTTGTAATATAGGATCATATACTTCATATCCTTCTTCTTCAGAATTTATATCTTGAGATATTGGTTCGGGTGGAAGGATAGAATTATGTCTATTGGCCCGTAAATAAGACAATGCATTCAAGAAATACTCTTTTAAGTTGTCTCCATATGAATATATCTCTTCCCCATCAAATTCAAATGTCTCAATTAAAAAATTGCTGCTCCCTGTATAATCATAAAAGAACAATAAATTGTTTATTCGTTCTTCCGGTGTGGGAGAAAGAAGATTATCAAGAGCGATTGGTATGGTCATATTCCTTTTTTTGGAAAAACACATATGGACTTTACGAGTCCATCTTCCAAATTTCATATTTAATTAAATATATATTAACTGATTTATAAGAGACTACAAAACATATAGACGGATAAAAGGTATAAAAGATGTATAAATGCAAAGAAATCTGAAGGCATATGTAAACCGATATAAATACAATAAATGGGTACAACAGAACATTTTAAAATTTTGAGATATGTGCTCAACTGGAACAACTACATTGTAACATCTGCTTTTCTTTTTTATTATCATCAAGCCAATGCTGTTCAAGTGTACCAAGTTCGTCACCCCATTTTTCGGGCTCATATGGATTGCAACACATTTTCATCAACTTATCCAAATAAGATGAATCGTAATTATTCTTTTGGGTGAAATCAATCACCTCATTCAAAATCCAATTTTTCGGTATAAATAAAGGATTGTACTTTTCTGCCCTTCTTAATCTTTCGGCATCAGTAATGTCTTCTTCAACTAAACGCTTTTTGAATGCAATAAGAAATCTTTCTATGATACCCTTAACCATACTTTTGGTATATCCAGATGTCTGGTCTTCTTCAAAGTTATCAGGAATAAATTTTGCAGATATATTGGATATCTCTGAATCATTTGTCTTGCACAACGGTTGCTTCTGTAACAAGACAAAAAATCCATTATAGTCGAGTTTGCTCTTCTGGAGAGTTTCGAAAAGCAAAAGCAAAATGCCATCTTGGTCTCTGGATTTCATGCCTACGCCAAGTCGTTTACACAAGAGTGTCATATAAAAGTTCATGTAATATGATTCAAAGATATCGGCCGCGGCTTGAACCATTTTGTTGGTTCTCATACCAACGCTTTTAATCCATTCCTGTTTTAATCCCTTCTCTTGGAAAAAAGGATCTTTCAACAATTCCGGACCAGCGCCAAGAAGTTCAACCAAATCTTCAGCTAATTTAACCATATTAAACCAAATAGCTGATGGCATGCTCCGAAAGCTGTATCTTTCATTTACATCATCAGTGTTTGGTGTGTAACTTGGTTCAAAGTAATCCATAAAGGAAAACGGGCCAAAATCCATGGCCAATCCCAATATAGACGTATTGTCCGTGTTTAAAACTCCGTTAAGAAAACCATATGCTTGCCAGTAAGAGACGGCCTCAGCATTTCTGCACACAATCTCAAGATACAATTTATCATACTTGCTAAGCGTACCAAGCTGTTGTAAAATCTCACTCTTGCCCAAGATGCTTTTGAAATTTTTGCATAAACTCTTTTCTCCACGGAAAACGTGATCAATGGCATAGTCTGCCAATGCAATAAGACCTTGACGGTCATTTCTGTATCTGTACAAATCGAAAGTTCCCACTCTAATCCAACTAGGAGCCATTCTGCACACAATTGCACAACTCTCGGTTGTTCCACGCTGTGCATACGTCTTTGGAAGAGCAGTTATTGCCAACGCTCTTGTAGAAGGAATTCCAATTGCATTTAATGATTCTGATATGACGAATTCTCTTATGCTAGATCTTAAAACAGCTTTTCCATCAGCAAAACGTGAAAAGGGCGTCTTACCTGCTCCCTTTAACTGAAGCTCATACACCTTGCCGGTGTTCGGATTAGTAACCTCAAACAGATTGACCACTCTACCATCCCCCAATTGACCGGCAAATGTTCCGAATTGATACCCAGCGTATGCCTGAGAGTATGGAAAAGGATCGGTCTCCACCTTCTGTCCACCTACAATCATTCTAAAATAGTCACTTTTAGTTTCTCTTTCGGGATCCAAACCAAGATCTGCGAGCGCCGGATGCGATGCAGTCAGATATTTATACTCCTTTCGCTTCTCCGGCAGCAACCAAGTAAAGGCACCAGATTTTAGGATTCTTGCACTGTGAAACAAACTCTGAGGGGTATCTGGATTTTTTGCAATATCAACATTTGGAATTTCTGGGTCTGGAGCCAACGTTTCGGTGAAACTGGATGTTTTTTTAAGCTTCTGAAGTGTATATGTAGATTGCATTCTAGAGTATGGATATATATGTGAATATAACTGACCAAGGCGTCGAGATGGAGATCCTACGATCACACTTTTGTATGAGTCTCTGGAGAGCATACCTATCAGTTATCTTGCTCTCAAATTCCAATTGTAGATAAGAAAATAACTACAAGAAAATTATGTGGTCTATCAATCATTTGTGCTTTTATATTCTTCAATTTTGCCCGCTGTGATAAAATATAGATTTGTGCGGGGTCCAGATTTCGACACAGTATGGATAAGTCGACGCGACGAAAAAGGACAAGATCCTGAGATACTATTGGATGAAAGCTTAAGTCGTTTCTGCGTCTTAGTATGAGATAATTTGAATAATACAGATACCACAGAAATGAAAATGTTCAATGATAGATAAGAGGATGAAGCACAAATGAAATTCTCCAAGACCAAACAAAAAGTCCGTCTTTTTTGTCGGTAATCTCGTATACTTAAAGATCGGTAGAAAGGCAGCTCGGCGGACCTAAAAAAAAAAAAAAAAAATGTAATACTCATTTCGTGCTGTTGATGAGTAAGAAAAAGCTCTGGAATTTCTTTTACATGCATACAGATTAGCCCTGGAGGAAAGGGCTGTCTGCCGCTTCATTTTTTTTTTCAACCTAAAGTGGAACAAGACGCTATTGTCTTTTTTTTTTTTTCAACGTTCTTTTTTCATTTTTTTCTATAGTGGATTATTCAGATGTTTATATCTTTGAATGTTTCCGTTCGTACACTTTGATTATTACGAACGCTCTTTATATTTGTATAATACCTTTCCTTTTTCTTCGCGTTCTCTACTGTTTGAATTCTCACGATAAACCAACATGAGTGAAATATACGTCCATCCACAAAAAGGTGTGGATGAGGATTCTACAAAAGGTACAAAAGAGTCACCATACAAAACTGCTGGTTACGCTTTGTTCAAAAACCCAGATGCTAAGTTATTTACCTTCAAGGAAGCAGATGGAAAGGAAGATTACTTTGAGATATCATCATCTGCATTGAAGAAGGCCAAGAAGATTAGTCAGTCATTGAAAAGAAAGCAGGAAAAGAAGAAGAAGCTTGAAGAACAGGAGGCCAAACGTGCGGCCGAAGAAAGTGCCAAATTACAAGCTGCAAAGAAGATCGTTATCAAGGAAGATAAAACACTTCCCCAGGCAAAGAAGATCAAGATCAAGGATATTGCTAACTACATCGGAAAACGTGTTGAAGTGCATGGATGGGTGCACAGATTGAGAATTCAGAAGGGTCATGCTTTCATTATTTTGAGAGACGGTAGCGGATTTTTGCAGTGTGTTCTCACGGGAGATCTAGCCAATGCATACCAGACGTTGACTTTAACTGTTGAGTCATCGCTTGCTGTCTTCGGTACGATCAACAAGCTTCCAGAGGGAAAATCTGCCCCAGGTGGTGTTGAGGCTTCTGTTGATTACTACAGAATCATCGGCCTTGCACCTTCCGGAAAGGACTCGTTCACCAACAAGATCCAGGAGGGTACCGATCCAAATCTTTTGCTCGACAGAAGACACTTGGCGTTGAGAGGTGAGACACTTTCTGCAGTGATGAAGGTTCGTGCCAAGGCTCTTGCTGCGGTTAGAAGATTCTACCAGGAGGAAGACCTCACAGAAGTTACTCCACCTTGCATGGTTCAGACACAGGTTGAAGGCGGTTCGACATTGTTCAGTATGAACTACTATGGTGAGAAGGCTTACCTGACCCAGTCCTCTCAGCTTTACTTGGAAACCTGTCTTCCTGCTCTTGGTGATGTTTTCTGTATTCAGGAATCTTTCAGGGCCGAGAAATCTCACACTAGAAGACATCTCTCTGAGTACACGCATATTGAGGCAGAGCTTCCATTCATTACTTTCGAGGACTTGCTCGATCACATCGAAAAGTTCGTCGTACACATTGTCAAATACATAATGGAAGATCCGGTTTCTGGTGCTCTCGTGAAGAAGTTGAATCCAGGCTTTGTGATGCCAAAGGAGCCATTCAAGAGACTGCAGTATGTTGAGGCTTTGGACTGGTTGAACGAGAATGGCGTTTTGAACGAGGATGGAACACCATTCAAGTTTGGAGACGATATCCAGGAGGCTGCCGAGAGGAAGATGACCGATACTATTGGTGTTCCAATTCTCTTGATCAGATTCCCAGTGGAGATTAAGTCATTCTACATGAAGAAGTGTGCCGACGATCCACGTGTTACTGAATCGGTCGATCTTTTGATGCCTACCGTTGGTGAAATCATGGGTGGTTCCATGAGAATTGATGGTAAGGATGAGCTTCTTAAAGGATTTAAGAGAGAGGGTATCGATCCAACCAACTACTATTGGTTCACTGATCAGAGGGTTTATGGTACATGTCCTCATGGAGGATACGGTTTGGGATCCGAGAGGTTGCTAGCATGGCTCTGCAACAGGTTCACTGTTAAGGATTGCTCGTTGTATCCACGTTTCATGGGTAGATGCACTCCATAGTCTTCTTTTAAGGCTTATGTATAATCTGTAGTGTAATGCAGTTGAAATTTTGTTTTAAGTATTTATGAACGTTGTAGTGATCGCTGGAGTTACAAGGGAGTGGAAGTGGAGTAATTTATTCATTTATTGGTCCCATTAAAGGGGAAAACGGGGGTATAATTGTTGTTTCTGCGACAGATCACTCCATCATCTTTCTCTTCCTATCGCATTATTACTTTATTTTCTTTTTAGTCCTCGCTGGAAAATAATGAAGAGGTTGAAAAATCCGACTGCGGCAGAAATTGAATGAGAATGGTGAAAAAAAATTAACGGCAGAAAAAAAAAAAAATAAGAGAGAGCGAAAAAAAAAGCACGGTAAATAGAGATAGACAGATCTCTCTATCTTTTCTTTCCTTATCATTTCTACAGACGTACGTCTTCCAGTTGCGATAAACCAGCAAACCATTAATTTTGCAGGAAATAGAGTCAGACAATAAATGTCGATCGAAGCTACATTCTCAATGCTTTCGCTAGCCGAGCCTTTGCCAAGTGGCTCTGTTGAGGTGAAAAGTTTGGTTTTCAAGCCAAAAACTCCAAAGAGTCAGACCCCAGTTCCAATCATTGTTGTCGCTAAGAAAGATACCAAGACTGCAAGCAAGTTGATAGCCCAGGAGGCAAATGCCAAGGATCCAAGACTGGCCAGAGATGAGTTGACCACTCAATTTTTTGGCTGCCCTGCCAGAAAATTCACTATTGCTTTGTTGTCTGCCAAGCATAAGGATACCGTTAAGGTCTTGTTGGATTCGACCATCTCGGACGATGAGGCAACAAAGTACGTCATTTCAAACGAAGAAGGTCGCCTTGTTTTGACCGGTAAGCAGTTGGTTGGCTTCCTCTCTACTTTCACACCTAAAGTTGTTGACTTTTCGAAAGCTCCAGAGGCCAAGAAAGCACCAGCAGGAGGAAAATCGCAGAGCAATAAGGTTACAAAGAAAGCCAAGAAGATAAGCAGTGCTTTGGAAGACGCAAAGCTTATTGGCGTCACCGTTGACAAGAATAAGGACTTCCCAGGTTGGTATCAGCAGATTCTCACTAAGGGTGAGATGCTCGACTACTACAACGTTTCCGGATGTTACATCTTGCGTCCCGGCTCATATACCATCTGGGAGCAGATCCAGTCGTGGTTTGATGCCGAGATCAAGAAGGACAATGTTCGCAATGCGTACTTCCCGATGTTTGTTTCGTCATCTGTTTTGAACAAGGAAAAGGATCACGTTGAAGGTTTTGCACCTGAAGTTGCCTGGGTTACCAGAGCTGGTAGCTCCGACTTGGACGAACCTATTGCCATCAGACCAACTTCTGAGACTGTCATGTACCCATACTTTGCCAAGTGGATTCGCTCGCACAGAGATCTTCCTCTCAAGTTGAATCAGTGGAACTCTGTCGTCAGATGGGAGTTCAAGCACCCTCAGCCATTCTTGAGAACCAGAGAGTTTTTGTGGCAAGAAGGTCACACTGCCCATTTGACAGCCCAGGAGGCAGAGGATGAGGTTTTGCGTATTTTGGACTTGTACGAAAAGATTTTCAACGATTTGTTGGCCTTGCCGATTGTCAAGGGTAAGAAGACCGAGAAGGAGAAGTTTGCAGGTGGTTTCTACACCACTACATGTGAGGGATACATTCCAACTACCGGAAGAGGTATCCAGTGTGCTACTTCTCACAACTTGGGACAGAACTTCTCCAAGATGTTCAACATCTCTGTTGAGAATCCTGCTGGTTCCGACAAGCCTAAGTTGTTTGTCCACCAGACATCCTGGGGTATTTCAACCAGAGTTATTGGTGTCATGGTGATGGTTCACTCCGATAACAAGGGTTTGGTCATTCCTCCAAGAGTTGCTCAGTTCCAGACGGTCATTATTCCAGTTGGTTTGACCACCAAGACCTCCAAGGATGTCGAGGAGAAAGTCTTTGACACTTGTAAGAAGCTTGAGGCCAGATTAAAGTCTGATGGAATCAGAGTTGCTACCGATTACGAGCAGTACTACTCTCCAGGTTGGAAATTCGCCCAGTGGGAGTTGAAGGGTGTCCCAGTCAGACTAGAAGTTGGTCCAAAGGATGTCGCAAACGAGTCTGTTTTGGCTGTTAGGAGAGACACCGGTGCAAAGTCATCAATAAAGTTGGCTGAGATCGACAAAAAGTTGCCAGAGCTATTTGACGAAATCCACAACTCTCTTTACAAGAAGGCCAAGGACACGTTCGACGCTCATCGTGTTGTTGTGCACACCTGGAAGGAGTTTGTTCACAACTTGAACCAGAAGAATATCGTTGTTGCCCCATGGTGTGGTCGTATGGAGTGCGAGGAAGATATTAAGAAGGAGTCTGCTACCACTGATAGCGGTGAGGAATTCGTCGTTGATGAAAAGGCACCTTCTATGGGAGCAAAGTCGCTTTGTATTCCATTCAAGCAACCAAAGCTGGAGGCTGGTGAGAAATGTGTGAAGTGTGGTCAACCAGCCGTGAACTTCACGATGTTTGGAAGATCATACTGATTATAGAGATGTAAATGCTAGACAGAGGGGTGTTTGCTATTATAATGTCTGAGCTAATGTGATTTTTGGACTGACGTAGAACTATTTTAGATCAGAGAGTATTATATTGCTGTAGAGTTGTTGTCAATGCAACCACATATTTGAACAGATATGTGATGATAAATTATTTAATCTAAGTACGTTCGCTGAAACTGATAGATCTGCATAATCGACGCATCGATTGACTCGAAACGGATTGATTTAACTTACAAAAATGTGGAGGAAATCATATCTTTAGTTCTTTTCAACACGGTTGAAGAGGTGTCCAAGGCAGTTAAAGAAAATAGAACTAGGGCTTTCTTGGAAATACGCAAGGGCAATTGTGTCAATAATCTTCGCAAGAAATGCTTGCTCATCAAGCAACCTTTTATTTTCAGTTTGCTCCGAGGTGTGCTGCACTCAGATCTTTCAGCTCTGTGGTAAAGCAGATCTCTCCTCTACAAAAATGCATTAAGGAAATCTACCAATCACCACCGCATGTTGATTCGAAGATTGAGATAAAGGGATGGGTTTCCGGAGTCAGGAGTTCTAAGAATGTTGCATTTGTTGACATGGTAGACGGCACAACTCAGAAAGATGTCAAATGTATTATTCGGCCTCCTTCTCTTCTTCCTGATGGTGTGAAGGTAGGCGTTTCTTTATCCGTGAATGGTGTCTGGTCCGAGGGAAAAGGTAAGCAAAAGTATGAGTTGCAGTTGAATAAGAGCAAGAACGAAGACGCCAAAATTGATATCATTGGTGGGGTTGAAGATTTGTATCCTTTGCTAAAGAAGAAGCATACTGAGCAATTTCTAAGGACAATTCCGGAATATCGGTGGAGACAGCCAGATGCAGCTGCAATACTAAGATTTCGTTCAAAGGTCGAGAAGTCATTCGTGAATTTCTTTGACTCTCAAGATTTCACGAAGACACACCCACCAATTACAACTAGCAGTGATTGTGAAGGTGCGGGTGAAATGTTTAAAATTGATGCTGCATCAAACAATCCTAAAGAAGCAACCTTTTTCGGTAAGGAGACATATCTTACAGTGTCCACACAACTTCATTTGGAAGTTCTTTGTGCGGCGTTATCCCGTGTATGGACTCTTACTCCATGTTTTCGTGCGGAAAAGAGTGATACAAACAGACACCTATCTGAGTTTTGGATGTTGGAAGCAGAGATGGCGTTTGCTAATCATGTGAGTCAGCTTACGGACTTTTCGGAACTTATGATCAAGAATGTGGTCCACAAGCTTTTGTCTGATGAAGATGGTATGGGGAGTAATCTACTTGAAACTGCAAGTAAGGAGGACGCAGATGCAATGAAGAAACGCTGGCAAATGCTTCTTCAGCAGGATAAATGGGCATCTATCACGTATACACAGGCCATCAAAATATTACGGGAAGCATATGAAACTGGAAAAGCTGATTTTAGATATAAACCTACTTGGGGTGAATCGTTAAAGTCAGAACACGAGAAATGGCTCGCTGGAAAGTATTTCAAGAATCCTGTGTTTGTTACAGATTACCCTCTTGATCAGAAGGCTTTTTACATGAAAATAAACGAGCCAGACGGATATTTGAAAGATTTGCCACCTACTGTTGCATGCTATGATATGCTTGTTCCAGATATAGGTGAATTAATAGGTGGATCAGTGAGGGAAGAGAGCTATGAAAAGTTGAATTTTGAGATACAGCGTAGAAATATGAATCCAAAGCCCTTGGACTGGTATTTGGCCCAGAGAAAAAATGGCACAGTTCCGCATGGGGGTTTTGGTATGGGATTTTGAACGGCTGCTTCAGTATTTGGCGTGCAAGGATAATATTAAAGATGTTATTGCATTCCCAAGAACTGTTAATAATTGCTTGTGTTGACCATTATTTATTCCTGATTGACTTATACATAATAGATAGATACAATAGGGTACATATTAGCTCTTTTATTAAAGTTCTCTTAGTAAAGTAATATATTAAGGCTATCAGAGTTCAATATCTCTAACAGCATGATTCTTAAACTTCTTGTTGGCCCGATCAATGCTCCGAACCATCAGCCGGTCACCAATAATTTCAAATTCAATGTAACATGGTTCTTCTGTAGAAGTTGGGCTTTTACTGTCAACATTGACACGAAATTTAAATCTAGTGCCTTCCTTATTGATTATTCTAAGCCCTCCTATTAACTCAGAATACGAGTACTTCGGATTCGTAACAGAAATATCGCTCCTCCAACCTCCAGCCCTTGGTACCACAATTATAATATTGTGTTGAGACTCCCAGATAATTATGCCCTTCTGGCCTATGTTATTGATACATCCACTATGGGTAACTTCAACAAATGCGCCTATAAATTCACATGTTGAAAGCTTACTAGTCATCACGGTTATACTATCTGTTGTCCCTATAAGTTCCTTCGCATAGTTGTTCCATAGTCTGTTAATCTCCTGAAAATCTTCAAACTTAAGAATTTTCGAGCAGAGTGGAAGTTCAGCCAAGTCCTTAAGTTTATCCAAGCATTTAGGGTCTTTTTTCAACAACTTCTTCAAACTCTTCACTGTATCTTTCTGTAACTTTAAATTCTGTTTTATAAATTGCTTGAATGTATTCTTCGTTCTCTTACCATAAAACTTACTGTGACGATTAATACCTGACTTTTGCTCAACTGGTCTAATCAAAGATTTAAATATGCTTTCCTTCTTCTTCTTGCTCCTTTTTCTTGAACTTGAGGATTTCAAAAGTTCTGCTTTCGTGAAACCACCATCTGTGGATTGGAGAACCATATAACTCTTTTGTAAGCTATCCACAGAGTATCTATCCTCAAGTAGCTTTAGCACCTCGCCATCATCATGATATTTTGAACATCTCGAAAGAATCAGTCTCTCGATTGAGTTCTTTCTATCCATCCCGTTAATAAGATCAAATGACAACTTTTTATTTTTATGCGAAGTCCAAAAGATGAGATCTGTAGGTATGAGCAAAATCACTGGAGTAGATGAATCCGAAGATTAAAGAAAAAAAAACGGATGAACGAAAATGTAGAAAGAAAAAAAAACGGGGAAAATCAGAGAGTTATAATGAAAAATGTTTCCCCAATGTTTTTCTCCACTTTTTTTTTCGTGCAACATCAAATGGAGACCGACAGTACATGTTGTGCTAAATGCTAGTTGATATTCGATAGAGATTGTTGGACAAATCTTGAATAATAATAGGATATGTATACCATTAAAAGAGGCACTTGCTGTCTGCATCGATATTCAAGCAAGATAGTAT
The DNA here is from genome assembly GCF_011074885.1 of Brettanomyces bruxellensis. NCBI lineage: Eukaryota > Fungi > Ascomycota > Pichiomycetes > Pichiales > Pichiaceae > Brettanomyces > Brettanomyces bruxellensis. The sequence continues at coordinate 337,322 of NC_054686.1, forward strand.
ACCTTGAGAGGTATTTCTCTTCCAAGCGAGTCCTTTATCATGATAATGCTTTGTCCGCAGGAGAAAGGTCAAAATATTCCCATGCTGTTTCATCTACAGATGCCATTAGAAATCAGCTAGAGTTGGATGAGAACTTGGAAGGCTTTTTTAATGAGGATGTTGTGAAGAATGTCAAAAGATCAAATACACAAACCAAAAGTGAGACGAATACAACAAATAAAGATCCCGTATCAATGGATCCATCGGAGATTCCGATTTATGACGAAAAGGGAAATTGTACCACTCCAGGTATATCCACTTTTAAAAGTGAAAAGTTATCTTTTGTTGAGAATGGTTCATCTCCTATTCCAAATGAAAGGACTTCGGAAATAAACGAGGAACTAAAAGGGGATCAAGTAAAAAATGCTACAAAAGATAATAACCAATTTACACTCCCTGAGAGCTTTAGTGTTGGCAACTTAAAAAGGTTTTTGGACTTCTTCCATAATGGTGACAGTCCGGATCCGAACAAAATACCCGCAAATGCGAAGTTAGAGCAATTTGTGGATAGCAAGTTGCCAATGGTGTTCATATCGCGGTTTAGAGACCCTAGAATAAATCTTAGTATCGAAAGATACATTTACAATCATCTACCGGATGCAAAGAAACATCAATTTGCAAAGAGATTGGTTCTGTATCGAAATGCACCTTGCATTGTTATCGGGAAAAACCAGAATCCCTACAAGGAGATTAACCTTCATCTTGCAAATATTCTGCAGATACCTATTTTAAGGAGATACAGTGGTGGTGGAACGGTTTGTCATGACTTGGGAAATGTGAATTTCTCATTTATGGCCGGAAAAAGTTTGTTTAACAGAACAGGATTTACCAATATCCTTATCAAAGCTTTGAACAGCATAGTTGATAAGGAATATGCCAATTTGGAATTTCCAAAGTTCCCGTTAACAACCAACGCGAAGGGTGACATGGTGAATGCCATAAATCAGCGTAAGGTGAGCGGTTCCGCTTATCAGTTATCAAAGGGAAGGTATCTTCATCATGGTACAATGCTTTTAAATGCTGATCTTCATGCCATGTCTGGTCTTTTACATTTATCGCCGGAGAAAAAGGCATGCATCGAGGATAAGAGCATTAAGTCGATTCCCAGCCCAATCCAGAACATTTCGATGGACCCTGAACTCTTTGAATATTGTTGTGTGAACTCCTTTAGTAGTACTTATGGCGTGCCATCATTTCTACACAGGAGTACTAAAAGTAATCTATTGGACTTAAAATTCGGCAATGCCGAATGTCGAGTCATGAAGTTAGATAATATTAGCGATCTCCCAGAGGAAGTTATCAACGAGTATAAAACTTTCAAGAGCTGGAATTGGGTGTTCGGTCGTACACCAAAGTTTAAGCTACATTTTAAAGTTGGTGAGGACTTAGAGGTTTGTCTTCATGTTCATGAAGGCCGAATTGTAGAGATGGAAACGAGCAGAGCAGATCCATCATTAGCTAAGCTTAGAGCAAATCTTGGTAATGTTTATTTCAGAGGGTCCGAGGTAAGCTGCTATGTAGAGGATGCTGACATAGCTAAGGGATTTGAATGGAATATTGACCAAGGAGTTCATTACCAGGAGAGTTTGGGTTTGCAGCTGAATTGAATGTTTTACTAGAGGTGCACAAACCTTCCCCGCTACTGATATATAGAATTACTGAATGAATAACGAACAATTTTACGAAGGTTTACGAAAGTTTACGCTGTTATCATGTAGCTCGTTACCTATGTTTTAGTGATAGTAGTACTCTAACGATTTATTTTATTTTATTTTTATTTTTGGTCTTTTTAGAGCTGTTTTAAATTCTTAGCTCTCTTGGCCATTCAGCCGAATGGCATAGAGCCAATTCCTACCATGGATCCCCATAGGGAAGCTGTCAGCGAGGGGATTGGTTTTTCCTAAAAAATTTTCGTACTGCTGCCTATGATCGGCAAAGAGTGAGAGATTGTCTGGATCTCTAACAAAAAAAAAAAAAATCCCCGGTCCTCATGGCTCCTCTGAGTCCCCGAAGCATCAAATTTTCTCTAACTAATTAATCGCGTGAGCGACCAAAGTACTTAAAAAAAAAATGAAAGTTTAAAAAAAATATTTATGAAGTTCAGCCGTCCTTCCCGAAATCTAAGACTATATCTTATGGCATTCGAGACCGATAACATAGGCCTTTGATATTTCCTTTAGCTGGCGGTTTCTTAGGCATCTGTATGCCTCTATTGTCCTCCGCAATGTACATCGAATAACATGCCAATCGATTTGTAATTTTTTATCCTTTAAAGTATTGAAAAAGCATTAGTGGTGGGATTTGGCTGTCTTATTTATTATTTTCTTCATCCAGCTATGCCGGTACCTACTATTGCATCGTTTTATCAACAATAACCTAATGAAGGGAAGCTGGATGAAGCTGGGTGAGGTTATTTTAATTTTAATTTTAATTTTTTTTTTTTTCAATTCTATTTTTTTCTTTTTTTACTCTTCAGGTGGTTCTCAATTTTAATTAATTCACTTATACATGTAACCATGCTTTTCTACCCGTCGCCTCATCTCATCTCATCTCATCCTGTTCTTGCTAACGATCATTTCATTTCATTGCAGAATCGTTGAATCACATTATTAGAGATTTCCTCCCCACAGATATCCGTCAGAATCTGTTTTCGATTTCGGATAATCGTTTGCGCGATAACCACCAAATAATATTACAATATAAAACTTTTTTGTTTCGTGAGCATCGATCGTTACCGTGAAGTAACATAGGGTAGTTTCATCTATTTTTTCCAACTTGATTTAGCATACCATTACCAATACTTACGCTCGATAGATTGAACTTACACTTGTTGGATGTCGGATCTCATAACGTCCCCCCTCTTCCCAGTTGAAGGGCTATCGGCACAGACGCTGATTAAGCTTCCAATGAAGCCAAATGCAGCATCCGGGTCGGTCAAGTTATATATGATATTTGCAGAGCCTCGTCTCTATTTATGTGGATTTACAGATGACGAAATAAAATCGGCAACGCCGGCAGTTCTTCGTGGATGTTTGTTCATACGTATATTGAAGCCAGTGAAGATCAAGCATATCAGATTAAAGTTGATTGGCACGGCCAGGACTGATTGGCCTGAAGGTATACCTCCGAAGAAGATTGATCACGTGGAGACCAAAACAGTGCTGACGCATGACTGGGATTTCTTCAACTATCATTGCACCTACCCGGAAACAGATCGCACTCGAAAGAATGCAGACTTGTTTGTTCCAAAGTCGGATAATTCCGAAGTTGAAAACTTCAGTTTGGATGCCTTGTCCCCGGTGAGTAGCAGCAGCACCAACGACTTGCGATCTATTAAATCGCCATCCTCTTTTATGAGTGCGTTAATTGGGGATGGCTTAAGTGCGACCAGAAGCCACTCGAGTATTTTAAAGCATATATCTACCAACTCTGAGACCGACTTGAAGCCTACCAGTTCACGTTCAAGTGCGTCGAAGTTGGTCATGTTGACATCAAATCACAGTCACAGCAATGCCGATAACGATAACAAAATCTTTGCTCCTGGCGATTACATTTACTCGTTTGAGGAGTTCTTCTCTTCCAAGCTACCAGAGGCCATGAACTTGACTTTTGGATCTGTTCGTTACACAATGGAGGCATCTGTTGAGAGAAGCGGAGCTTTCAAATCAAACTTGTACGCCCGACGTGACATAAGTGTAGTCAGGACCCCAAGTAGTGAATCGAGTGAAGAGAATGAGCCTATTGTGATTAACAGAGACTGGGAAGACAAGCTTCACTATGAGATAGTCATATCGTCAAAGCAGGTCATCTTGAATTCGTACCTCCCGATTTCGTTCAAGCTCACGCCTCTTGACAAAATCAAGGTGCACCGTTTGCGGATTTATATAACGGAGCACTTGGAGTACTATTGCCACGATAAGCATGTCCACCGTGCAGAACCCCAGAGAAAGATAATGCTTCTAGAGCACCGGCCACCGGAAGATGTGGATAATCTTCTTGCTGTGGGTGACGATGAGATCGGCGGTGTAGAGATGGACTTCCAGGTTTTCATTCCCGAGTACTACGCGGAAAGATTCAGGCTTCATCCCGATACTTGCTACGACGATATCCAGTCTCATCATTGGATTAAGATCTGCGTCCGTCTCTCGAAGTCCGAGCCAACGGCCGACAACCCTAACAAAAGGAAGCACTATGAGCTTTCCATTGACTCCCCAATCCATCTCCTCTCTCCTCACTGTGCACATGCAAACACCATGCTACCATCATACGATGAACAGCTAAAGGAGGATGTGGGCACCAGTTTCCAGCCCGATGCATCTGTTGACTTGACTATGACGCCTCGTCTGGATATGATATTGGATTCGAATCTTTATCAGCCCAAGGCAACCACTCCTGTGGAATTGTTATCGCCTCAGGCAAGACCGTTCTCGCCTATAGTGTCTCCCCAGTTGAATGCAATTAATCCGGAATTGCGGGCCACGACTGAGATGAAACCAATAGATTTAATGAAGACGTTGTCTATCAATTCTGTTCCCGGCCGTTCGTCGACGGAACCACCACCTCCATTTCAGGAAAAGGATGTTGATCCACCTCCCTCTTATGATGAGGCGGTTCGAACCTCTACTTCGTCAAGTTCCACGAATTCTTCTTCCGAAGATATGACGACTGAGATCTTGCCCGGGGGAAGATCAAGAAAGGAAAAAAGCAAGACTCTTCGGCAGAGTGCCAACCAATCCTCGGCCGACTTGGGTGACATCAATAATAACTTTCATCTTAAGGTTACTCCAATTAGGTCAAGGTCTCCTTCGACATCCCCTTCACCTCAGTTTTCTCAATACTCGTCCAAATCCAAGCTTGTCAGTTCGTCCTTCGTTCCCGGTTTCCGTTTCCAGAGTCGCCATTCCACTTCTCCTTCGCACGCTATAGATGCCACCTTGGAGGAAGCCATGAATAGCGAGCAAAGCCCTATGGATGAGGATAATGATGATGAGCATAGACATGATCTGAGCTCACCCGAATCACCAGAATCACCATCAACAATTTTGAACTCCGGACTGGAACCGGACAACATGTCGCCACCTGTCGAAACTAACACTCGTGACACTCTTTCCCGCTCTTCAACATCGACAATAACACACGGGAGACCAATTCCGGATAATTCACACAAGCTTTCGGTGGCAGAGAATCAGAGCACAGGGAAATCTGTAAATTCGATGCGCACTGTTTCTTCTGCTGGCTCAGTCCAGCCTCCAGAGCCTGATGATCTTATCATGACTAAACCGTTGTTAGATGAGCCATCTAATACAGAAAACGTCGAGCGTGGAAGTATTGGTACTCATGTTTATGGAAATGCAGGTAATCCTAGTATGTCATCTCTTCCTATGAGGAATGGCTCGATCGTCACAAACCTCAATTTTGCCCGGGATCCTGACAGCTCAATTGACATCTCAAGTATGATGGGTTCTGCCATAGATCAATCCGATAATCCTATCAATCCTATTGGATTTCAGCTTTCCGATCGCCCAAACTTCCAAAGTGACAGTTTGTGGAATCACTTTTCTTTCTCGAACAACTCTTCTGTGGAGGCCATTTCATCCCACTCGGGTCGGAAGTCTACAAATTCCGTATCCTCTCAAAGTACTCTACAAAATGGAGGAGGGAAAAAAAAGACCGAGCATAGAAGTGTTGCAACTTTTGGTGTTCAGACGCCGAACTCTTTGTCCGGGAATCACGATGCTAATTGATCAATGTTTAATCCTAAGAATACTATTTGACGTTTCTACTTTCATGACTGCAGGACAGCATGCAGTGAAATAATATATAGAGCTACATGATAAAACTTCATCTATACATTTTTTTTTTTTTTTTTGGGGATCATTAATTTCACTGGTTTTTATTAGATAGATATTTTTATACACATTCTAAAAGTGAAACCACATTTACGCGAGAGTTACTAGTTGGTGCTCAAAGTCACCTATACTGTATTTGAAGTGCTTCAAAACACTTTTCGCCGAAGAATCCTGTGCAACACTCATATAGAAAACTCTGTAAGCTGGACCAAGCATTTTTCTTATATTTTGAGCGAGTTCCTTCTTGAAAAATGGAGGCAAGTTCTTATTTTGGAGTTTGTGGTAATTCTCGTTGAATGACCTCGTAAATGAATCCACAAACTTTCCCATTTCCTTATTACTCATGTTGAATGAATCACCCTGCTTCGTAGAAGCTTCCATCAACTTTGTGGTCATATCGCTCCATCCCGAAGTTGCCTTATCAATTGCCTTTTTCTTTAATCGCTCAACTCGGGATATACCTTGTTGTCCTAGAATATTCTTCATGTTCGACTTGCTATCAAGAAGATTTTGGAATCCATCAAGATTAAAGAGAAGCATCACACCAAGATCCTCTTCCAGCATATGAGGCTCAAACTTTTCAGCTAGCATATAGAAGCTGTACTCAATGGCATCCGAGTAGAAAGTACTCAATAAAAATAATGGGTCGTTAGACATCGTCCTGATTTCCTGAAATCCCTTTGGTCTATATTGAGGAAGCCATGATCCTATACGAGTCTGACTTATTACTTGCAATTGCTGCTCCTTGAATAGAGAAAACTTGTTAAGCCTTGTGACCAGCATCATAAACGTGTTGTTAAGAGTTTCGTTGGGGTGCTCTGTGACTACCATCTCGACGTACCTCTGGTGTATGAATTCAAACAACTGTTGAAATATCAGCCGTGCACGTGATTTACAATCCTCAAATGTGGTCATGAGATCTTCTGGCGTCTCTAATGGAAATTTCTGAACCGTTGAAAACACGACACTTAAGCCATCTACTATTTCATATAACAGAGTCGCATAGGCATATTTGTTCTTGGATGCAAATGTAAGAAATGAGTTTCCAGTATCACTTATATGCTGTAATAATGGCGCGATAATCTTGTTGAATGCAGCCTGTGACTCTCTAGTAGATGCAATAAGTTTGGAAACAATGCCAAACTCCGAAACAAGTAATTGCATCGCCTGTCCGGTGTAATTGACAAATGAAATTCTGAGATCTTTTCCACAGCCTCCGTATAAGTAGTTTTGGTCCTTCACCAAATTTGGAAGTGTAATTCCGGTTCTCTCCTTCAAAAGTTTCAAAACATGGCTGGATCTATTGCTGACAATGATATCCAGCGTACTCTTGCTGCGTTCATTTTTCATGTACTCATAAATAAATTCTACCTGTTTAATTAAAACTCTTTCCTCATCTTTATTAAATGTCAATCCCGATTCCAACTCACTTAGCCTCTTAAGTTCTGCTTTCATTTCATATTTTAAAGTTCCTTCACAGTCCTTAATAGAATGGTTCAACCCTTTCATTAATCCTTGAAATCCATTTAGTCCCCTTTTGATAAGTTCTCCTCTAATCCTTTCATATCCGGACAAAATGTTACAATACTTGCCAATTTGATCCAAATTCCGCAAATCCGCAACTGAGCCTAAAGAAACATCTAACTTCTTGATACTTGATGCATATTCTTTGACCTTATGAATCACCGCCTCAGTAGCATTTATGTTTTTCTGCTGAAGTTTTAACGTATTTATCTTCAGAATCAATGGTTTCATGCCCCTGATGGCGTCTGAATTTTTAATTGAAATCTGTTGCAATTTGTCTGATATTTCGTTGCAATAACCATTCATGTTCTCTAAGTTCTCACTTAAAACGGTCAAATCTGCCTCATCTTCGTCGATGGCCAATTTTGACGATCTTCGACTTGCACCATTGTCAAATACTGAAGATGTGGGTGATAATAGCATTTTCACTTCTTAATTTAACTGGCACCTGCTTAGGAATGGAGTTAATTTTGTTATTTACAATGTAAAGTAGTTGTTGTCTCAGGTTATCATTTTTATCCGTAGGCTGGCTATTGCTGATACGTAAAATACTAAAAAAAAGGAGAACGCGGAATTACGTAATTTTGCTGCCCCTAGTCGGAAGGTAAGTGGTACGTAAAAGCTATACCGTAATCCAAATCGGAAGATTTTATACTAAATGGTGTGTTTGATGATTCCTTTGAAGATAATTACATATTGATCATACACAGATCGCTATATGTTTATCTTTATTTGTGTACATGCTACGCTAAGTTCGCTTTATGGCCATAGCTTTCACACCGTTTATTATTAGGTCCAGGATCCCTTGTTATGATCCTGCTTACGAATAGTTTAATCTCACTTCAAGAAAAAATGATCCGTGGACGCAATTTAAGGATTCACAAGTATGTATACGTCATTTAGCACTATTTCAAAGCTGTCAATTGCATCCCTCATTCTAATAACCCGCATAAGAAAACCCCTACTTTTTCATGTTGGATTTCTTTTCACCTTTTTTTTTTTTCGCGGAAACTATATAAGGATCAAATTTTCCACCAATATACCTTTCCAATAAAACCCAGATTTTCCTTCAGTAATCATGGCCTTACTTATGGGCAGTTGCCCTCAAAAGGTTGGTGGACAAATTTGTCGCTATAAGACTTATCTCTGATGTTCCAAAAAGCCGGTTCTCTTGTTATTATACTGTCTGCCGTTTTGGTAGGGTATGTGATGTGGGAACTGTTTGATTAAGACATCACTTTAAAGGGGGTAGGTCTCAGATATTTTATGTTTGCTTGTCTGTTTGGGAATGGTGCTCTGCTCACATTAAAGGCTTAGATCGTTACATGCCTTATTTCGCTAACACTAAATTCAGCCCATAATTTAGAGTTTGATAGTAGAAAGGCATACATTTATCTTTTAAATGAGAGCTGTATTTTATTTAAATATGATGCTTTTTTGTTTTTTTGAGGGTGCATTAACGTTAATCCTCACATTGTTAAAAGGACCACTAATGCACCTAGAGCAACTTCTAATGTTAATAATTTACCCATCCTGATTGTAATTACACTGGCCGAACTCTTGAGCACGTTTGGGTATTTTCTTTCGCTTAAAGGCTGTGGGAAGAGATCGTGTTCTATCAACTTTGAGAGATCAAATTCTATCGCGTTTTCGGTTTTGTAACACCAGAATATAAATCCGTTCGTCTTGTTGAAGAGGTCTAATTGTGCTTCGACCAATTTTCTCGTGTCGGTCTTGTTCTGTGTTGACATCTTCGAATAATCATTACTGTATGTACATTTTCCAATCACCGTATCTGATGAAAACTTTCCTTCGTACCTGGATTCCGTTCCAACACCGTTCAACCACTTTGCACAGTCAGTCAAAGCTGCTGCCCACTCTCCAATAATTTTGACCGGTGCACTTTCGTTCATAACGCCAGAGGTAAATGACTCCAAGCTTGAGATGTGACCAGTAAGATTCAAACTTAATGATCCTACACTGAAAACTTCGTACCTGTGATGATCTAGCACTGAGTTATAGATTGTGCCGTTATAATATGTTGATTTCTGGTTGTCGGTAAGATTCTTAAAGGATGGAGAAGAGGTGTAATTGTTGTATGTGAAGTTGGTATGGCCAGTTATGGATGCTCCATTTTCAAAGATATCGTCCCAGTATCCTGTGCTCATGAATGCATCATGATATATGAAATAGTTATCGCTTCCTGTCGCTCTCTGCTGGGAATATGAATTCTTATCAAATTTCTTTAACTTACGCATACTAATCTTGGGACCAATGGGCTCGTTCACGTTTTCGATTCCAGAAATGACATCATTGAATTCCTCTTTTCCATATCTATCTTGAATGTAATACAAGACCTCATTTCCAAGCTCGAAATTACTGGTGACATTCAACCAGTTGGCATCCCCCCTTAAACCGGAGTTATCGAATCCATTTTGAGAGCCAGGCATTCCATGAAGATCCACCCAGACATGTAAGCCATACTTACGACACCATTCAATTGTCTTCTGCAGGTATTCCTCCTGCCCGAAGCAAAACGGATCCTGCTTTCTATGAGCAAATGCCCAGTAGCCGATTGGAAGACGAACTGTGTTAAATCCCCAATTCTTGATTTGCTTGAAATCTGTTTCATTAACAAATGTTGCCCAATGATCTTGCAATCTCGATTCACACTCTTTGGTTCCCAATTTTTTGCAATAATGGTACTCGTCGACAGGAATATCATCATCTGTTTCTCCATCACTTAATGCATTCTCATAGAGGCTTGGGGTAATGTATGGCTCCGTAACTAACCATCCTCCAAGATTAACCCCGTACACTTTTTCATTATCATATTCAAACACGGTATTGTTGCTTCTTTTTTGTAGTTTAATATTTTTACCAGAGTCTTCTTTCTCCCAATATGATTTCACCTCTGGTGAAAATTCTATATCATTCGACGCACATGGATAATACCGATTGTCCGTCTTGCCAAAAGCTAAAGTTACCAGCGAAAGAATGATCAGATGGAGCGAAAGCATCCTAATATAATTGTGCAATATTAAACCCACTTTTTCGTCTTTTTTAATGAATGTATAAATACCTTTGGATGGTATGCTTTTGTTACAAAGTGCATGGATTCCGTCCGAGTCCTGTTAATGTTAATCGGCGAATTATTCCGAGATGCGGCAGTAATAAATAGATGCTTACGCGAGAGATCGGGGTGAAAAAAGAAAAATAGATAAATAAAAAAAAAACTTATTGTCTTTGTAGTACCCACTTCACAAAAAGCTGCTCGTACACACATTGGCTTTTTCTCGAGTCTTCTGAAATTTGGCTTTATTCCAATACCCGATGATCGTTTCTATTCTGTTAGGTCGGCATTTGCACATCAAAGCTGATTCCTTGGTCTACTCCATTTTCTTTTTTCCCCTTTTAAACGTGAAATAAGCGCATTTCAAAGCATTTAACTAGTCAGAATAGTAAATTTACGCCTGGTGTTAAGTTCGTCCAGTTGTATTACGTTGTGAATTGAAAGCCTAAAATAATTTTAGTATGGCAGCATCAAATATTTTACAGGTGGTCCATCCGGAAGAGCCCCATGATTTGAAAGGCGAAGATGCCAAAGACTGCATTCCTTGTCAAGCTATGGCCTCCCTGACTGCGATGTTTGCCGGTGCCTATTTTGCCTCTGGTCGTTTATTCAAGAATGATAAGGACTTGGTGAAAAATCCAAAGTGGTGGAGACAGGGTATTAAGGGTCTTGGTTTTGGACTCATTGGTGCAGGAATATACAGAGGAGGTCAGGGCTGGCTTTGGGATAAAGATAGAGAATACAAGAAGAACACCTTCTTTTCCAAATGATTTCTTGGTTCTCTTTGAAGAGTACACTTTTCTATCCTCTCTCGACAGAAGCAATATTTTTTCCTTGGCTTTTATCAAGATTTGACGCAAGATCAAATGAGTTTACGACGTTCCTTCTTTTTGTATGTGTTTACTGTATATATAATATAATACATGTCATCTATTGCCCTAACTAAATAGGAAGACCTTGCCACTGGCATTTCCACCCACAATCCAGTTCTCGGTTCTATGAAAAGATGCAACCGCAGGAACTGATGTCATATAATCGTCACCGAGATGTGCCAACTGTGTTCCATCTCTGTCAAACACATCAAAGAACCGGTTCATGTTTCCAATAACAAATTTCTCAACACCATCTCGTGAATTCTGTTGCCATCTAGCCTTGAGAATAGACACCCATCTTCCCGTTTGGCAGTTGTGTTTCAAAGTATTTGTCGGCTTCAAGTTGATTGGAATAGATTCCAGCCCTTCCGGAGAGTCTTCTAGTTTGGGCTTGAAGATGTATCCAGGATCATCTGTTATTTGGTTTCCAAGCTGAAATATCCGTATCGTGTTATCATAGCTGTTGCAGACAACGTCGTTTGACAAATTCCAGTCTGCAATACTAACACTGAGTCGACTGTGATAGGCTCCCATACAATGTGGAGATTTGGCGTTTTCAAATTCTGACCACTGGCTTTCCTTTACCGTCCGGAGGTCCCAAATTCGCATTGTTCTGTCTAAAGAGGCGGTTGCAATTTGCTGGTTAAAGGAAGGATTGACTGCAAAGCCACCTATCTTTTTGTCGTGTAATCTTAAAACATTTAAAGCATTTCTGTCGATTTTGCTTTTCTCTCTGAGGTCGAATTGGGCGAACTCTCCCCCCAATGTGGTGAAATAGCAAACGTTCTTGTCAATAAAGTTCATGTCAGATATTCCAGATGCGTCACCCCATTGATCATCGAATTCAACCACTGATTGTGAGATTTTCTTCTCGATGTCCAACACTCGAATGGATCCGTCATATGAACAACTAACAACTTCGCCTGGCATTTCCGGCCTCACGATCAATTTCGGGATGTTCTTCCCATGAAATTTAAACTGTGTGATCGCAGGACCATCTTCTTCCGTATCATCTTCTAGCGACCATATTCCCATTAAGCCATTGGTATCACCACCCATGACAATCTTCCGATCTACGGTTGGATGAAACATTACATAAGTCATACGCTGGCCTGTCAATTTGATGTCATTCGGATGGAATCTCTCGTATAGCTTCATCGAGTCAAACTCCTCTCTGAGCTGCTTGACCTGTTTGCTTCCCTGCTTACGACTTTTCACCGCCTCAAAGAAATCTCCCATAGAAAATGATTTCCCAAGTCTAGAAAGCCTATCTAGTGTCTCTTTGGCGTCCTCACCTGCCTTTCCCTTGGAATTTAAGACGTCCGTTAACATCAGATCGCCACTCAAACGTATGGACTTCAGTCTTTCCTCTTCTTCTTTCTCCTTACGCTGTTTTTCCAGTTGTTCTTGTAATTTGTTGTCATCTGTACTTTCAGCTTTGATCCCTGCCAAACGTGCTGATCTTCTCAACGGATGCTCGGGTCTCAACTCTTTCTTCTTCCTTGTACTTTTCCTCATCTTTCGTTTCTTTGGTTTTTCTACCCCATTCTTCGTTTCACCTATACTTCGGTGGAAATCCGATGAGAGTGTATCTAGGTTGAGCTTTTTAAAAAGCTCCTGGTTCCTTTGAATATTTTGCTGCCTCCTCTTTTCAAACTCTGATAGCCCCATTTTCCCAACTTCCGAATATATATCCTTTGTGATGCACTTGCAGTTTGTCGTACGTAGTTCTGGATCTTGAAATCAAAGTTGACGTCGGTACGCGTCTTTATACCACTTTCGCGATTGAGGACGGGACCTACTTTCTTTATCGAGATAGGTTATTTTTTTTTTGTTGTTCTTTCTCTTTTTTTGGGTATTTCCTATCGGGTCCAACTTCCAGTCGGTAAAGAAGTAGCAGTCAACAATGTTAAATAGTTATACCATTTTCATAAAATAACATAATCTTGTAGCATCTAATTATCGACATGTATAAAACAGGTGACACACCAAAGCGACCGTCCGCAACTACAAAAATTAGGCGGATCCCGAGAAGAGCACACGAAGATCATCGCTTTAAACATTCACGAATATCGCCAGTTTCTTCACAGCAAAAGGATGGAAACGATGTTGAATACAACTCGTTAACAACAAAGGATGCTTCACTTTTTGACTCCGATGATTCTGATCTGGGCACCCAGAAGAAGGAAAGCCCAGTTTTAAATTTGGGTAAGGCTAAGAAGAAAACAAGCCAAAGGAAAAAGGTTACAAAGCCTAAAAAGAGAAGAAAGCAAGGGGGTAGAATTAAACGAAATCTAAGGAGCAACGACGTCATTCTGATTACGAACAGTGATGATGATAACAATGAAGATGATGATGACTTTGTCTTTGAAGATGACCGAACGGTTGTCAAGTCATACACTCAAAATGTCCATCTTTCGTCTATGCATCAGTCTTGGGTCCCTCTAACTCCAAATATTCAACGGCGTATCGGAGACATCATCTCCCTTTTCACCGATCAAGTCGTATCCTCTATGCATTTTAGCAGTGTTAAAGAAAGGCTTCGCTTTACATCATTGGTGCGAGAGAAGGTTATTGACCCATTAATGAAAAAATTTAAGCACGTAAAGCTTCCACCCGGGATTACGGAGGATCAATTGGATCAGGAGCAGATGCAGAGAGAAACTCAAGAGTTACAATTGTGCTATGATAAGAACCTTATTATGTTGCAGCGCTTAAAGTCTGAGTTGCAAAAGGAAAATGAGGCATTGAAGGCAGAAACTAAATATGCCTCCGATTACGCGACCAAAACTGGGTTGAGTTCCCGTATGATGCAAAAAAGCCTTAAAGAAGCACAAGTTCTTCTTGAGGATGATAAAGAGAACTCGGAAAATAATATTGAGCCAAAGGAACTTTCACGGATTGGAGGTGACAAGCAAAGTTTTATCACAGACTCTCTTGACTTTAAACATAATCGGTATTACAATCCTGAAGAGGATGATGAATTGATTGATTTATTGAGCACCTTCTCATCGAAATTAGCCGATCGTTCCAAAATCTCACAGAGTGCAAACGAGTTTGAGGAAGTGCTCAACCAAGTACACAACTTATTGGGGTTACTTGATAAGAATGTCGATTCTTCAATGAATTGACATGCTATATTACAGTGTTTTTTTTACAGTGTACGTATATATAAAAGTTTTATGCTGCCTTTTCTTTCTTTCTTTCTGCAGTTTGTGTACCATTTAATGACTATCCGGTTGGTGTATGTGTAACATTCAATAATAAGCGGCTATCGGAAGTTGTCGGATGATGTTCTCCTCTGAATTCTTGAAATCAAACGTTTCAATACCGCTCGTCTCTCCGAACCTGTAAACGCTTTCAAGCAACGAATTGCTTTTGAATGGTTTGATATCGCTGCTTCTTGTACCAAGTGTAATATGTGGAAATGCATTTCCCAATTTCAAATCCAGAGGATCACCTTCATGCCAATAAAGCTTCAATATCTCCACCTTAATACAGCAAAGGTCATTGCTGCTACATAATTTTTCAAGCCTTATATCGGCAGATGCTCCAGATGGTAGATCAAATGATGTTCCATTTTTCAGATCATTTTTTGCACCGATCTTTTCCAAGTCCGTTTTGAATACCTTTTTATTGTATTTGTTCCATAGTTTTTTGTTATTATTGTTTCCTTTTCTTGAACTCACATGTATCATTGTGACGTGTAACTTTGAAAGTAGCCTTCCAGCAGCACTAAGTTTTAAAAAAGAAGAAAAGCACTCCGGATTCGTTTCAGCCAGCGTATTAAGCTGATTGAAAAGTGCTTTTGAATCCGAGATTCGTATACCAAAATATAGTGGATGACATATTCTAGGCTTTGAGACAATTTTGGTCTCAGGAGGCTTGTACTCCAGTGCCTTCTGAAAAGCAAAATTGAATTGCTCATCTGTTGGTGTTTTGATATGAAGATCTTGAGCAAATGATTGTAGCTGTGAAACAATTCTCTTTGCATTTTCTAACGACGAGTTTTTCGTGTCAACCTTAAGATCTATTATCAGATTGAAATTTGAATCTGGCTCTTTGTGCGGATTGACCATTTGAAAACGACTCACAAAACCTCCCATAATTTTCTTAATCTTTACACTTCCATCACGTGAGGCCTTAATTGTCTGATGATTGTCCCCTCTCTTGGTTATTCGGCTGGATGTAAGTTTCCAAAGTCTCTGATCCATTTTGGGAGGGCTTTGTAGGAAGTTAAGGCAAATAAATTTGAGCTTTGATGATGGAATAAGTTCATTCAAATGAGAAAATTCATTAAAAAGCCATCTTCTCTCACGAAACTGGTGGTTATTCTTGTCCACAATCACAACTGGCTTATCAACTAAAATCTCAAGAGCACCTGATATAAGTTTATCACCCACAGGACGCCGAATGTTGTCATTTTGAATGTGTCCAATTAGATCTGGAAATAGGCTCGTGAGTGTCTTGGAAGTGGTTGTTTTACCACAGCCGATTGTGGAAACAGTCACCAATACATATCTGTTTGGTTGAGTAGTGCCAAAATTTAGTGACCGCATTTCCTCCTCCAAGCTTGACATTGAAAGTTCATGATCAATTGTCTCTAGATCGCTTCTTCCCTTGGCTTTGAAGTACATCTTTCTTAGCTCTATAACATTCTGATTATTCAAGTATTGATCCTGAATCTCTTTATTATCGTGGAGTATAGGCATGATAAACTTCAAATAGTCCATACAAATGAGTTTGTGCTTTCCAAAGTTAATGTTTTGTGTTCCTTTTTTAATCAATTGCTTTGTCACTTCCCGTAGTTCTCTGTACAATAGATATGGCTCTTCAAACTTATATTTAAAGAAAAAGTCCTGTCCTTTGTCTTTTTTAAAGCATCTCACCACAAAGCCTTCAACCTGCTCGCCTTCAAATGAACCTGTCTCAGAAATAGACTTAAAATAGTTAGCGGTTTCTTCAAATGTGTTGAATCTAATAAAGTTTGTTGGTTTAAAGCCAAACAGATCGCCAAATTTGTTCACATCCTCAATTGGGTAAGTTTTGAACTGCACTGTATTTGTGTTCAATCCATGTAAATAGAGTCCGGCCTTCTCTCCCTTATACTCGAGAACATGCTCTTCAAATGAATCATCACAAAATTCTGCAACGGCTGTACAATCAAGTTCGTAAAGCACCTTTGCCAAATCTTTTTTGGAAAGTCCCTTTTGTTCAAGCTGTCTTTCGAGTGCCTGTTCTGCTACCAATGCATGGTTTTTCTGCACGTCTGTTCTCATTCCTGTAGAATGTTTGGAACAAACCACAAGATTTCCATCTGACAGACCAGACATAAATATAATACAACCATTTGACTTCACGGTGACGGTATAAGGTCCAATTGTGGATTCAGCCACCACATCCTCATTCATCCCTTGAAATTCATTGAGATTGTAAAATTTTTCGTACCCACGGCATATAATCTTGTTGCCGCTTGTAAAAAGTCCCCTGGCATAAGTGGGGAGAACCACCTTATTACTTGAGTAGTCCCACTCATTAAATCTCCAACTATGAACTACTATATCTGAACCAAGCACAGAATTGGAAAATTCTCGAACACCACCTCTTTTGGGGTTCTTTTTCACCAATTCCTCCAGCCCTTCTATTAACCTGGCCGCCTCGTTATCGGTTCTCTGTTTTTCCTCCTCAGTTACCAAAATTGGTCTAAATCCAGTATTCTCAGAAACATCCTGTGCTGTGAGAGACATTGTTCCTGTTTAACTTTGTTATCAATGGGTCAATAGTGATAACTCCTTATTGAAAGTGATAAGGTTAAAGCTGATATTGTGGCCCCATTTACTGGAGAATCTAAAAAATTTTCTTATCGTCTTCGTGTGTGGGAAAAAAATAGAAAAATAAAAAAGTAAAAAATAAAATGGAGCCTACCTAATTGGGCTACTATAGTCAGGGCATATTATGAAAATCCTATTGTAGTCAACAACCAGCACCGCTCACTTTAAATTTATCACTTTATTGTTATTTCGTCATATAATCAAGATGCAAGAGTACAATCCCTGTTTTCTAATTTATATCTTGTACATACAAGAGCAATCAATCATTTTAAACTTACTGACCATCGGATATTGAACCTAATTCCCCAACGGCCAAGAGTCAGGGATTACGTAATGTGAAATCTCTCAGTGCAAGGCATTCATTCATTCTTAAGTTTCGTTTCAGACGGCATACCAATTCAAGATTATTTGTTTGATGGCATTCATTATATACAGAAAATCCATGCGAAGAAAGTCCTTATTCGGCGGCGAATGGTCTCATCGTTTTAAGCTTGTTTATGCCCTTAACAGACATTTCATAGCAATCCAATGTTAATGTAGAGCTGACGGAAATCTTAATAAGCCTTGGAAACCACCCACACCAAAACTTCCGGAGTCCTTCTTTCATAAATATTCGATAAGCACAATTCATCACATCTCGATATAACAGACGGTAGTTTTTAGTTTGCATTCGAGTCTTGAGTAAGTCCAACGGTTGAGTAGTGGCTACAACTGCAAGTGAGGATACAAAACCCATACCGAATAGTCCAAACTCACTGGTGGAATCCCTGTTTGGGTCCAGTAACTGCTGAAGAGAACTAAAAGTGGAGTACCACACCATACTGTTTAGGCACTGCCTCAATATTGTTATTGATGAGCCCTGTTTAAACCCCCGAAGTCCCTGGGTCTGGTATATTTCCTTAATTGCACCGGTAAATGTTGTGGAAGGATGCTCATGGAAGTATTTCAACGCTTGTAATCGACCGTGAGAGATTGGCTTTTTCTCCAAACTGTGTGCCAGGGTCGTCGATGCCCTCTTGTTAGTCTTTAGCGGGGAATTAACACCCCTCCTGAATCTATCTGTCATTACATCCATCTTTATCTTCATGCCACCCTTATATAATGAGTTTTCAATCAATCGCGTCTTGATGTTTTCAAATGGAATCACCCATAGCGTTTCTACAAAGCCCGTCATCATTCCAGCCACAACTATACGAGGTGCTGTAGTTGTTCCATTCTCTGCTGCCATGAAAGATGAAAATGAATTGAAAAGGCACATTCTAGTACCTGCTTTCAAAGCATTTCCTACTGCAAGAGCCGTGCAACCTGTGTACAGTGGTCGCAGCTTTAAAGGAGACACGGGTTTGGCAAGCATGAGTGCATTATCCTGAATCTGAGTTGATGTTTTCAGATATTCAAACGGGTAGGTAGCAACTGACTGTACTGCACCAGCAGTTGCTCCTGCCATCATTGCAGTTAGCAAATCCGTATTGTCATTTGGTGGCAGTGGATCCATATTCTCTACCTTTGTGCAATGGTTTATATAATATTTAAATGAATTGCATGTCTTGCTTAGGGGTTGTAGTTAGGTTAAATAGACAAGCTGTTCTCAGCAATCGATAAGTCTAACCCGAACTCAACATTTTTTTTGGCGAAGGAATCGGACTTTTTTTTTGGTTGACGTGCACGCTCGCACGTGACTCGGATTGAAAAATCTACGTCGAGAAAACGGTAATCTGCCTGGTTATCATACACTTGAACCAAAAAGAGGTAGGATGAAATATGATTAAATATGATTAAATACGAATTTTGCCTAAACGCATCCAAATAAAAGTTGCTGTAGTTTGAGTTATAGTTCAATATATTTTACGGCAACATTTTACTGCAACATTTTCCTACTGACTATTGATTGTTCCGTGACCTGCCAACTCCTCGATATTTCCCGAAATGCTTCTTTTTTTTCTCTATTTCTTTTTTTTCCACGGAGTAGTGACCCGAGTTATTCAGATCTTGGTAAGCCATCCTTGTCACTATATGGGTAACTTGTGCTGTCTTTTCCCCGTTTCTCGACAATTATAACAAACATAGATCGTTCTATTTACATTATTAAACTTGATTATACATTATGAGTTACGTTATAACAGCAATAGCACGCGGAAAGCAGTTCCCATCCGGAATTAGTAATTCGATCACTGCCCTCATTGAAAAGCTTCCATTAAAGCTTGTTTCTGTCGTGAAGCTTAGCCCAGATAGAGCTGCAGATTACGAAGTTCAGCTTGATATAACAAAGACGGGGGTGGAAAAGCCGGATCAGTCGTTTGTGGATAAATTGGCAAGCAATGTTCACAGCCAGCTCAAGGAGACCCATTTGGATGGTGTTGATCTCATTTTCCAGAGGAATGATGACAACAGAAAGAATAAAAAATTGGCTGTTTTTGACATGGACTCAACTTTGATTGAGCAAGAGGTTATAGAGTTGATTGCTGCCCAGGCACATTGTGAAAAGGAGGTGGCTGCAGTTACCAGAGCTGCCATGAATGGAGAATTGGACTTCAAGCAGTCTCTTGCAAAACGCGTTGCTCTACTTAAAGGCATTGAGTCAAAGGATTTGTGGGACTCCTTAAAGCCTCAGTTGAAATTTACCAATGGAGTTCGTGAGCTCTGTAAGTTCTTGAAGGCTAAAGGTGCCAAGTTGGCCGTTTTTTCTGGTGGTTTCTTACCTTTGGCTAACTATGCTAAGGAGCAGCTCGGATTAGATTATGCCTTTGCAAATGTGCTAGGAACCGAGTTCAACGCCGAGGGTAAGGAAGTCTTGAGCGGCGAAACTGTGGGTGAAGTTGTTGATGGTCAGAAAAAGAGGAAATTCATGCTTGACATCGCTGCAGAAAACGGTATTCCATTAGCCAAAGCCGTTGCAACTGGTGATGGTGCCAATGATTTGCCAATGATGCAGGCTGCAGGATTCGGTATTGCTTGGAATGCCAAGCCTAAGGTTCAGAAAGAGGCACCTTGCTGTCTTAACTCCGGCTCCTTGGAGGACTCCCTCTACATTTACGGATATAACGACTCCGAGATAGCCGAGGTCTTGGATAAAAATTAGATACATTTATACAGTGGCATTAATAGTAGGCATCTTTTTTTGTTGTCTGCTTGTTTTCATGTTTTGTTTCTTGGTTGTCGTAACAAGCCTATTTAGATAGTAGCAAGAGCTTGGCTCTTAAAATCCCTCTGACTGCATTGAAAAGCAAAATTTCCTCACCATCCACTATAGATTTGATTGGAATTGCTTGCTCATACAGAAGCTGGCTGTCCATCAAGTTTTTCCTCATTGTACCTTCAATACATCCAGAAACTAGAGGTGGTGTCACCCATCTGATGGAGTGCTGTCCCGTTACTGTGTTCTTCACATCCCTTTGAAAAGCAACATTACAGAAAGTGCTCTCAGTAACATTTCCCGCAGTATTGTATAAGATAACATCCAAGTTTGGAGTCTTAGAGGTGATTCCAGACAATGTTCTTTCCTTTGCCGTTTCATATGCTGTTCTGTTGGTGGTCTTGAACGATGTGAACGGATTAACAAATGTCGGTTCCTTATCCAAGTAAGCGGTAAATGTGACTGGGGTATTAAAATTTAGATTTAAGGGGAAATCAACGGGCCCACGGAAATCTAATTTGACCTCTCCAGTCTTGTCAACCAAAACTCGAACTTTGCAAGGTGAAAGTTTGTCCATATCGCTCTGCTTCATGGCCTCAGTTATATGCTTGAGTAGAATGTCTCTGGTCATCACACCAACATCTTTAAAGCCAAAAAATCTTATTCCTAGATTGATTCTTCTCACATGATTATCTATCAAATAAAAGAACGAAGGATCCACCGGCTCTTCAAATATTGCATCTATCAATGCCAAGTTTCCTCGGTATAAGGATGGATCATATCTCATTGTCGTTAACAGATCAAAGTCTTTATCTTCCCAGTCGAAGTTCTCGTTTAGGTATTTGGTTACGATGTTATCCACCACTTGCTTATATTTCTGGTCATCATCGGCTGTTTTCTTTGGCATTGTTAGCGTTTTTGAAGATGAATAGCAAATCGTCAGCCAAACACTAAAATCAAAAATTAAGAAAAAGCACCAAAATCATGGTCAGCGATGAGATACGATATGAAAATCTCCCGAGGCTATCGCTAAGAGTGAGAGTAATCAATCATGTGAGTTTTTGAACATGCGAGTTTTTGGGCACATGCGATTCTATTATAAATTTTAGTAGTCACTTTTTTTCTCTCCTTCACTTTTCCCCGTGATCTCTCATCAGTGATCTTCTGGTCTGCTTCCAAATAATCGGCAAGGCAATCAGCCCGTAGAACCGCATTTTTAGAAAGGATTATCTGGTCTCAATGTCTGGCAATAAGAAAACCAAGCCTCCAGTTGTGCCTGTTAAGAGTGCTTCTGTTCGTAAGCTTGCATCTGAAAAATTAAAAGCTAATCCGGAATTCAATAAAGCCACTAACGATTCCGGGAATTTGGTATCTTCCTTGAGGCAAAAGTTTAATGAAGCTTCTATAGATAACAGTGCTCGTGAGTCAACATCTGTCAAAAATGAACCGGATTTTAAACACCTAAAGCGTACACTGCAGCCTACTTTGTTAGCTACATCTAAACCAAAGGCACCTTCGAATCGGAAACCAACACTCAATATAAACGCAAAACCACAAATTAGACCCAAGCCGCTCCCAAAAAAGTCCAAGACTCCTCCCCGTGTTGTTCCTAGGGCCTCAAATGAGCATTTAAGTGTTTCCTCAAGGGGAATTGAAGAGGAAGCACCTCCTCCACTCCCAAGAAGGAGAGGAAAAGAGAAGAAACAAATAAGTGAGGATGAGGAAGGCACTCCACCGCCATTGCCACACAGAAGGGATCGAAATTCAAGCAGTTCTCGTCATAAGGAATCGTTAAATCCTGTTCGAGATATATCGGCAGATCAGACTTCAGATCAGAGAGCACGTAATGGGTCAGGTATATTCAAAGATAAAGCAATAAAAACATCAGAGCAAACGAGGAAAAGGCCGTCACCTCCTCCTCCAAGGTCTAAAACTGCATCTGTTGGGCCATCTGTGGCATCTGCTGAGTCATTGGCCTTACCAAACTTGAATATCTCGAGAAATTCTTCCAGCTCAAGACTTTCGTCTTCTTCCACTCCACCCCCACCACCTCCTTCAAGATCTTCGGGAAAGAGTACAACTGGCATTATTCAGCAGCACAAATGGGTGCAGCCCGACCTGGACTTGGAAATTCCAACATGTTGGTTTGCCTCGGGCAGTTCAGGCTCAATTCCGAAATGCTTCCAGGGATGCGACTGGACCAGTTCATTCGGGAATTCCGGCAATCAACGTTTCAGCAATTATGCCTTTAGACTTTCTGATTTAGCAACTGTGGTTCTTAAATTCAGTTGGGATGGGGATAAGGCATCTCCGTTAATGACTTTAAAGCAGAGTGTTAACTTTATACCGCCTCCTACAGCCACGAAAGATCAGCTACTCGATGGTTATCACAAATTCTCCGAGCATATTGCGAATTGGTGTGAAGTGAGGGATAACGCACAAGTAGGTGATGGTGAATGCTGGACTTTAGCTCATGATGCATTGAAAAAAGCTTGTGGCAGTCATGCATTTGTGAGCAGTGGACTCAACCATGGAGCTTTGCTCCTCACAGTAAAGGCTAATACCAGCGAAGATGAACCAATAATAGTTCGTGAGGCTGTGACAGATGATATCAGGAGAGGCGATATTCTTCAATTTACATCGTGTCTTTTTAAAGCTGGTGGCAGATGGCAGGTATTTGGACATCCTGATCATACAGCAATAGTTCTAGATGTGTCCGGATCAAAGCTTAAAATTGTTCAACAGAATTTCCAGGGTGCAAAAGTGGTCGGCTTCGGTGAAATTGATCTTCATGAGCTTTCTTCCGGTGAGTTGAAAGTTTTCAGACCAATAGCTTCAAGTTGGATTGTGGATTTGTCTGCTGCTTTGAAATGAAAGGGTTAAATTTCATGTAGAACGCTGAAATATTCATGTTGGAGATATAGATCCACTGAATACGAACTATCTAAAGCCTGAATTGTGGATACTGGGTAGTTAGCATTTTATTTAAAGAAAAAAAAAATAATGTTTTATAAACGCGTGTTTGTTAAGTAATACGTTTTAAAATACCATTGAATGTATTAGCATAAATTTGAACAAATGGACCACATCCAATTTGCAAAAAAAGGATGGATTTTATATATTCATTTTTTAAAAAACCCAGCAAAGTCTTGTTCATTATTCTTGCAATCATTCTTTTTTAAGAATCAGATCGGTATCTTATCCTGGTATTAGCAATTCCAATCTCAAGTCAAGCAAAACATATTTTTATCCGGCGGCTCCACTAAATCCCTAGATTTGTGACAGGTGAAAAGTCGCGTTAACCGAAAAGACCGCGCGAAAAATTATTTGTTAAAGTTATTTGTTTACCTCCCAGTATTTACTTCTTGAAAATATATATGTTGATGAATACCCACAGAATAAGTGATAATTTCAAACCTGTGTGCTGTGATTACACCACATTTTGTACCACTGTATATATACATAATGTCTCAATACAGACTGTCGCAGCTAGCACCTCTTCCGGAACTCGGAGGAATTAAAATAGGAAATACTGTTGGGCATGGCGGATTTGGGGTTGTTAAATCGGCAGTAGCCAATTTCCATCACTCCAAGATGGTTATTGCTGTGAAATTTGTTCATATACAGATGGCAGCAAGGCAGAGAGTTACAGTAAAGAAGCTTATTCGAGAAGCAAAAATACAGGGAGCTTGCAGACATAAGAATATTATAGCAATGTATGATTATGGCATGGACTCCAACTGGGTGTGGATGGCAATGGAAATGGGAAGTAACGGTGAGCTTTTTGATAAGATAGAGCCAGATAGGGGTGTTGATGAGGAGGTTGCACATTTCTACTTCATACAGCTTATAAATGCGATCGAATACATACATAGGCTAGGTGTTGCACACTGTGATATCAAGCCTGAGAACTTGGTGCTGGACAGTGGGGGAAATTTGAAGCTAACAGACTTTGGCCTTGCAGTGGTTTTCAGGAAGAAAAATGGTCCCAAGAGACTTTCCACTTTGCCTTGTGGATCTCCTCCATATTTGGCACCGGAAGTGGTATCGAAAAAATACGATCCTGAGATATCGGATATATGGTCATGCGGAATGGTGCTCTTTGTACTTTTGACCGGAAAGATTGCGTGGGAAATTCCCCATCCAGAAGATCCAGATTATAAGTACTTTGTCGAAAACAAGGGTGAAGTCCTTGTAGCTCCTTGGAACAAACTTCCAATTGGGGCCCTTTCCTTGCTCCGAAAACTTCTCAATCCGGATCCACAGAAAAGAATTACTATACCGACTCTCAAGAAGCAGCCGTGGTTTGCAAAGAAGAACTGCTTCATGAACTCCGAAGGTCTTTGCAAAGATACATTGCATCTTACAACCCGTCTGCTTGTCAGTCTATACATTAATCTTTCTGATGAAGAGTTCAATAAGGTCAGTGAGACTGCCACCCAGGCGAGTACGACAAAGAAGCTTCCAGAAACACAGCCTGTTGAATACTTAATGGATGATTTGGCACCTTCATCCTCCCTTTACAAGGATAACTACAAGTCATCCAAGATGTTTGCTTCCTCCCAGATCGAGTACACTGAGCACACTAAGAGGAGAAAATTGAAGAGAGAGTCGAACGATGATAATCTTATTTTCTCGCTGATATCAAAGGATCCGGCCTCGCTTCAATTTATTGGAAAAGGAAGGGAAAAGGCCATCAGCGACAAAATTTCAGAGCTTCAACTTAATAGTAGGCGTGCACCAGACTTATTGGCTTTAAGCCTCACAAGGTTTTTCTCTGTTGCACCTTTAAAGCAGATCCTTCTGACTATCTTGGAATCCTTGTTGAAGCTTGGGTTAAGAACAAATAGAGATTATGAAGACAACGAGAGCATGGTGAAGTCTTTGAGTGAGAGTGATTCCTTAAGTGGTACTGTTTCTATACCTATAACTGGTAGGGATTCCGGAAATCTTATGATTAATGGTCTCATTAGGATAACGAGAATTGCTGACAACTTGAACGCTCGAAAAGTTGAATTCATAAAAACCAAAGCTGATCCATTGGAGTGGAGACGAATTTTCAGAAAAGTGACTGTTTTATGCCGTGATATTGTTTATGTTGAAAAGTAAACCTGAAAACTGGTGGTACTGTTATAGATTTTGCTTTCATAATATATATGGAATTTTTAAGGTAATCTAATGTAGTTTAAGTCCCTTTTCGTTCCGAGACGGGCTCCAGGAAAGCCATCTTTTGCTGATTCTATTGACCTCATTCTATTTTTTTTTTTTTTTTTTTTTTTTTGTTCTCCTTCTCGTTTTCAGTTCTCATTTCTCGACACTAATCAAAAGTGAATCCTCCCTACCCCATTGAATACTTAAATTCATGCTTCATATTTTGAGAGTCATCCCCACATCCCTCCAACAATGCCTCAAGTGGATCATATAGATCCGGGTCCTGATACCTTTCGAATTCTTCTAACGACTGATAATCATGTTGGATACATGGAAAATGATCCCATAAGAGGAGATGATAGCTGGAAGACGTTTTCTGAGATTTTGCACATTGCAATGGACCAGGATGTCGATCTGATTTTGCAAGGAGGCGATCTTTTCCATTTTAATCAGCCGAGCAAAAAATCGTATTATCATGTTATTCAGACTCTTCGTGAGTGCTGCTGGAACGATAAACCAATCGAGTTCAAGCTTGTTTCTGATCCGTCTAATGCAATGGCTACGAAGCACTTCAGTTACCCGGCAGAATATGACAATAATGTGAACGTTGGAATTCCAATGTATGCAATTTCTGGCAATCATGATGATGCTACAGGCGATGAGCTATTATCTCCACTTGACTTGCTTTCCGTGGGGGCTCTTCTAAATCATTTTGGACGAGTTACGAACAACGATCATATTACAATTTATCCACTGCTATTTAATAAAGGGTCCACAAACTTGGCACTGTACGGACTTCAAAGTATTCGTGAAGAGAGGCTTAAGAAGACGATGGCTTCCGGAAATTTGGAATTCTTGCAGCCAGATACTGGCAATGACGTTCAGTGGTTCAATTTGATGTGCATACACCAGAATCACGTTCAGAGACCTGGAATTCGTATTGTAGAGGAAGTTAATCTCCCAGACTTTTTGGATTTCATCTTTTGGGGCCACGAGCATGATTGCATACCAAGTGCAATAAAAAACGCATCTACTGGGTTTAATGTGTTGCAAGCAGGATCATCAATTGCAACTTCTCTTTCAGAAGGTGAACTAGCAGATAAGCATGTCTTCATTTTAAGTGTCAAGGGCAAAGATTTTGCACTTGAGCCTATCAGATTGAGGACTGTGAGACCATTTGCAATGAGAAGTGTCGTTCTTTCAAATAGTGGACTAGCGGCTACATCCTCAAATAAAACGGAGGTATTAAATTATCTTATAGAGCAGATTGAACAATTAATAGCTGATGCCACAGATAAGTGGTCCAATTGTAATTCAGAAGGGTTGGAAAGTGGCGAATTAACGAAAGCTGACATACCTCTTCCTTTGATTCGTCTTCGAGTGGAATACAGTGGTGGATATGAGGTTGAGAATCCCCGCTACTTCTCTAATAGGTTTGTTGGGAAAGTAGCTAATGTGAATGATGTTCTTACCCTATACAGAAAGAAGTCGGCAACCCGAGAGATGATTTCCGATATGGTCAAAAACAACTTAGCAGCTAAGGATAAGTCCAAATCAGATGCATCTTCCAGAGAAAGCGAAACAGGAGAGGGTAATATTTTTGGTATGATTGATAGCCAGTTGGATGACAATGATTTGATATTATTACGGAAGAATGAATATTCTGATACTTTGAATGATTTGGTTTCCAAGGGTGATAAGAGTATTCTTGAACACTTCGTTAAGAGTGAGGAGGATAAAAGTTACAAGCTTTTGGAGAAGCTTACACTTGAGAATAACTCCAATGGTGGCATTGGCAGTGGCATTAACTCAAAAGATGCAGATAGCTTGGTTAACGTGAAAAAAAGTTTCCGGAACTTGGCCAAAAGAATAAGAGCCGAAGCAACATATTCAGGCAAAAGTGTGCCAATCAAGTTTGAACCAAGCACGACCATAGATAGTTCCTCGATTGAATTGGTTCATTCTTCTCCTCCGCGAACGTCTCGTCCATCGGCAAAAAGGAATCAGCATAATAGTAGCCAAATCGTGATTGATTCTGACTCTGAGTCGGATGGGGATTCGGTATTGGAGGAGGAGGATCAAGATAAGAATGTAAAGAAAGCATCTAAAAGGCGGGCAGGCCGAAATTCTACAATGGCTCCTAGTATATTTAGCAACCTTGGGAAAAGGTGATATTAAAATTTCAACGTGTAAGCAATAGAATGTCATTTTCTAACTTATAGAAACCAAATTCACTCTTGAGCATTATCATTATCCTGGAAGTGCGTCAGAGACATCCGTACACCATAAATACCTTCCCCAAAGAGCAAAATTTAGAGATCGGCACACTACTTGGAGCAAAACGAAATGAACACTTGATTCGGGATAGAAATGGCATTTGCTCTACCAAATAATCCGTTTATCAATTCCACCTTATAGAAATGTATCATATTAGTGCTTTATAAGTGTAAGATTTATTACACCATCCGGTAATGTGTAGCATAATAAGTAGGACGGGTGGTTTGACTTTCAGAATTGAATGCTCAGTGTATTATTGACACAATTTCAGATTCTTCTCACTTGGTGTTTTCATTGTTCTCAGTTTTTCCATTTTTATTTTATTTTTTGGTCTCTTTCCCTGCCTAGGCCATTCTCCCCTTAATTTTTTTTTTGTTCTCCTCCAATTCATTTGTTTCTCCCATTTAACCCACAATTGAGTTGAATACACATTTCCTCATCCTTTTCCGTGGCCAAATTTATTTTTATTATTTGAGAACCTGATTGACGTTTTTAACCTTAAAAATTTCCTACTACTACCTCTTTCCTGTTTGATTTGCAAGACAGTTTCAGCCAGATACTGCCCAGCAACTTATTTATTCGATAAAAGAAGTAAGGACACACTATCCGACCTAAAATGGGCGTTCTAAAGGAAATTCAAAGTTTCTTTCATAATTTGACCACTGAGGATCATTATGCCTCATACGATGATTTTATCGGTGAATCCAAGGCAGCAGAAGCTCCCAATGGTCCAAATCAGTTCTCGCAGTCTAGAATTTCCATGATAAATAACAGATCATCAGCTTCACTTCAAAGTCAACCAAGACAATCTACGGGTTCTGCTCCCGGTACTTCGTCTTCTAATGGACCAGTTCAGTATAATCCGGGCATGAGATCCCAACAGACCATGAACAAAGATGGAATTCAGATGCAGGAGTATGTTGATGGCCACAGTGCGTTGCCTCCTATCCAGGAGATTTGGGAAAAGATTGACAAGTGGTTGGACAGAGAGTTTCCGGAGTTGGGAGATGATATGGAGAATGGTGCCACTGTGAGTGATTTGAATGCCTTCGAAAAGGACTTGGGAGTTTCTCTCCCACTCGATTTTAGGGAATCATACAAAATTCACGATGGTCAGGTTTCTTTGGGAAAGACTAGAGGTTTAATATTCAGCTACCCACTTATGGATTTGGAGTCTATTGCCGGTGAAACGGCAGTCTGGAGGAAAGTTTACGACAGAATTCAAGGGAAATCCTTCAGCGATGACGTGGATAAAAAAGGCCAGCTAAAGCAACAGAAAGGGTTTTATTCAAAGTTCGTCTCTAACCAGAGATCCCTCCCTGAAGGTGCTATTCAGCCTCTTTACTGCCACCCTAACTGGATTCCGTTTGTAAAAGATAACGCTGGAAACAACATTGCACTTGATCTAGCCGCCGGACCAAAGGGCCATTGGGGACAGGTGATTTTGTTTGGACGTGATTATGATACGAAGGTTGTTGTTGCCTCGAGTTTCTCGGAATTTTTGTTCAACCTAAGCGAAGATTTGGAGGATGGCAAATTTGAAATTGACGAGGATGAGAATCTTCTCTACTATGATCACAATACCGAGTTCGAATTTTTCAACGTTCTTAAGCTAAGGGCTTTCTCGAAATACAATGTTAATCCTGCTCGTAAGCAGAGACCAAGAAAGAAGCAGCTGCCGATGAGAACGGGTTTTTCTAAGCAAGCAGCCAGCAGAAATGCATCTACAAATTCTCAAAACCCAATTTCTTTGCCTCAGGAGACCTTGATTTCTCCAAAGGTGGAGGTGAGCAAAGCAGAGGAGGAGAAGCAGAAAAAATCTAAAGTTACCAATGATTCGTTTGTTATTGACGATGAAGAAGGTGAATCTAAGAAGGAAATGGTGAGTGCAGAGCCAGAAACGGCAGTACCAAAGGAGACAGAGAGCAAAGATGAGGAGGTGGTCGATAATACTGCTAAGAAGGTTTCTGAGATGAAATTAGAAGATTCAAAGGAAAAGGATGATGATAACAAGCCAGCTTCTAAGGTTGTGGCCGACAATGCTGTGGATAGTGTTGTTGCTGAAACTGGTGATGGAGAAAAGGAAGCGGAGGACAAGAAGAATGTTGCTGAGACTAATACGGAGAAGAAAGATGTCAATGAGGCCGATACTGAGAAGAAAGAGGTTGATGAGGCTAAGACTGAGAAGAAGGAGGAGGAGGAGATTCCTTCTGAAAACTAAAAGCAAAATTAAAAGAATTCCATGCCTGCATCCTGATTTATGTTATTTTATGTTATTAATATGATCTACTATCCCGTTTTGCTTTCTTTCCATATGCTTTTAAAGTTAAAAATAAAAGAAATGTACGGATTGCTGGATTAACTGAGACGGATCCAATAATTAAACGGAAATTTTAAATACTGATACAAATGACGGATCCACAATCAAGCGGATAAAAAACAAGCTACTTGGCAGATGTGTCCAAAAAAAAAGCAAGCAATAGATGATGATAGAAACATTGGACACGTTCTTAAAGGCAAGAAGTGTGCTGAAGAAAAAGTGACGGAAAAGACGTAGCAAAGAGCGAAAGGAATGTTGAACGGTACAAAACAAGAAAATGTAGAAACATAAAAAAATAAAAAAAAGAACTATGCATTAGAACCAGAACAACAACAGCAGCAACAGTATTTAAGGAAGCTGAAAATTCCGCCGTTGCTCTCATCATCTTCTCCAGACTGGTGATACTGTTGTCCATACGAACCGTATGAATTGTAAGCTTGCCCAGTCAAGCCAGTCGATTCACTAATCTTTCCGTATGCATCGGAACCGTATTTTCCACCAAATCTTCCAAATTGTGGTTCTGAGCCCTGATTGTTGGATTGCACTGGTGGTATGGCTCTTGTGGACCTATGCTGAGGTTTGTAATTATTTGAACCATAGCCATTAAGGTTGATCTTCTTGTTCTTGCTCCAATCCCATCCCTTTCCATTATTTAACTTCATCCAATCGTACACGCCATCATCCTTTTCTCCAATACTTTCCAAGGCGGAGTCCATCAAAGAAACGAGGTATTTATAGTCAGGTTCTTCTTCAAACTTCAAATTCCGGACGTACGATAGATAATCAGCGAATTGGCGAGGCAGATGATCACACAACTGCTGAATGGACGTAAGCCTTTTCTTCCTTCCAATCTTCTCATATTTGAGCTTGTTAGTTGGTGCTTTAAGACCTTGCCAAGGTAGCTGGCCTTTCAGGAAGTATATGAAAACGTGGCCTAGAGATTCTAAGTCGTCTCTTCTAGATTGTTCTCTTCCAAGATGTGTATTGATGGACATGTAACGGGCGGTTCCACTCAATGATTTGTGCTCTCGATATGGAATATGTTGCTTTGTGATATGGTTTCGATACTGCTTTATCATACCGAAATCAACCAGATAAATTGTGTTATCCTCACATGTTGCACCCACCAAAAAGTTATCGGGTTTAATATCTCGATATATGAGATCATTCTCATGCACAAATTGTATTCTTGATATCATCTGCTTTGCACACTGAGCAACCGTTTTAATGCTGAATCTCCGTCCACACCACTCAAACAAATCTTCCAATGAGGGACCTAGAAGCTGGATAATCAAAATATTATAATACCCTTCCTGGCCGAAGTAATAAACCTTTGGAATGCCCTTAACTGAAAGAAACTTCTGCTCAGACGCCTCCTCATTCTGGCTATATTTTATGGCATTGTTCAAGATCTTGTAAGCCACGAATTCGGATTTTAACTGCGGTGCCTCAGATTTCCGACTCTCGAACTTTATCGCCACAGGTTGATTGTCCTGCAAAAGGTCGTAGCCCTTAAAGATGATCCCAAATGAGCCCTCGCCAATCTTCTGGGCTATCTGGTAGTGCCCTGCAATAATATTATGGCCCTTTGTTGTCGCCCCACCAGTGGGATTTGCATACCTATGATGGTGATGATGATGCTGATGCTGATATGAATCCGCAACTGCTGCCATAGACAACTGGGGAGCAGATGACGCCAGATGAGTTCTGGCTGCCCTTTCAAGGGCACGGGAGGAATCGTTTCTGCTGGAAATTCGTGGCACCCCTTTTGGAATTGGTTGTGGATGCTCAGACATAACAGCGATTAGTTGTGTCGAAATGTCGAAGTCAATGGAACAAAAATGTTTGAAAGTTCAACTGTGTACCTAACCAAATTCTCATGAAAGAATGCCCAAATAACTGCACAGTAGCTTTTCCGATGGTCCCAGTGGAAAAGTATATTAATACCTGTTTCAAGTCAAGCTTTTGTGCTTAAATGTGACTTCTGTAGGAAACTAACTTGGAACAGCTCGAAAGAGTGAGTATCCTTCAAAAGCTATCGACAAGGTGGTAAAGAACCGCTAAGAAAATTAATCACAGCAGCCCCTCTAATTGTCCTAATTTAGATATTCAGATATGTGTATTGAATTGTGATCGAAAGATGGAAACTAAACGATCTTTCAGCTCACAACAGAAGACGACCAGATTAGTTTTGGCAAGTAATTGGAGGTAATTTTTACAAGTCGTGCTACACAATTTTTTTTTTTTTTTTTGTCTTTTTGCATTTTCTCGTTTCATCGCATTCAAGAAAATTATGCCGTGTGCTGCTATCTATATTCGCGGATAAACATAGGAATTCTGTAACCACTCGAGGTTTCTTTTTGTTTATCGGTAATTCGACGCGTCGTTACTGATGCATATTTCTCCTCAGAGCGATAAGCTTAAATATATTTTACTCGTGCTAACTTATAGAAACAAGGTTAAGCCAAAAAAGGCCAACTATTAAAGCATCTACTATTCACTAAAGCAGAGACTTTTTGTATTTTTCAGAATCGCAGGTGTATATAGTATACGTGATATATATTTGAAGCTAAAAAAGGCCTAAAGATTTACAAAAAGAAACTAAGAGAATAAACTAAACATGTAATTTATCAGTTCTCGATTCCCTTTCTAGCAGCATCAATAGCCTGCTTCAAATCAGCAATAAGATCGTCAGGCTCTTCAATGCCGACACAAATTCTAATAACATCCTCCTTCAAGCCTCTCTCCTTTCTGACCTCAGGACTGATAGATGCATGTGACATCTTGCATGGCAAAGAAATCAACGAGTTAACACATCCAAATGAGACAGTAACGTGGAATATATCAACATTGTGTATAATTCTCTCGCTCAGTTTGACATCGCCGGTCTCGAATGAGAACACGGCACCTGGACCCTTGGTTTGAGACTTGTGAAGTTCGTACTGTGGATGAGACTTGAGTCCTGGATAATGAACCACGAATCCCTCATCCTCCAAAAATTGAGCCACCTTTATACAGTTGCTCTGTTGTCTTTCAAATCGGAGAGCCAAGGTCTTGAGTCCTCTAAGCATCAACCAAGAGTCAAATGGTGCCAGACCAGAACCGATCGAGTTGATGACAAAATACAACTTGTCGGCCAACTCTTTGCTATCGGTTGCAATAATTCCACCCATGACATCATGATGACCGTTCAAGTATTTGGTGGCCGACTCGTAGTGGATGTCAACACCTAATTTAAGAGGCTTCATGTTGATGGGGGTCATCATAGTGTTGTCAAAGACAACAATACAGTCTGGATTTATTTTGTGGGCATACTGGGCAATTGTTTTCACATCCACAATCTTCATTAGTGGGTTGGTTGGAGATTCAAGAATGACCATTTTAGTTTTCTTATTAATCTTCGACTTGATCAGTTCCGTATCGGTTATATCGTAATGACCAACTTTGATGCCTGCATTGTTGTTGATGTAAGTGAGCAATCTGTCCGTTCCACCATACAAATCATCCCCTGAAACAACCTCATCCCCGGGATGTAAAAGTCTGACTATAACATCAAGACAAGACATACCGGAGTTCACTGCCCAAACTTGTCTACAGCCAATTATTTTAGCTAGATGTCTTTGCAAGACTGTTCTTGTTGGGTTGCCTGATCTAGTGTAGTCATACTTTCCCATATGCTCAATATCTGGAGCCATGAATGTGGCACTTTGATAAAGTGGAGGAACAGATGCACCCCATTTATCCTCGTATTCAATACGAACAACTTCCGTGCCCAATTTGTACTCCAATTTATTCTGATTTTCTTCGGACATTTCGTGCTCTAACTTTACTTAAATCCCAGGGTCAAAACTTGAAGATGTTTGTAAACAAAAAGAGATATGAAACTATGAAAATATTGTTTTTGGAACAACTACAGGAGTGGTAGCGAATATATACGATTTCGAAATACAGGGTGGTGCGATCTCTAAATTTCCTCTATTGTATTGTGGCTGAAAAAAAGAAAAAAAAGTCGCTGGGCTTTTCTTACATTTCAATTACCTTTTCAACTATGACTATTACCGACTATCGTCAAATTATTTGCCAAAACTCCGCCAAACTTTCTTATTCCTAATTGTTAAATATATAATACAACTTTTCGAAATTTGTTCTTTTTTCCCCTCAATTTCTCTTATCCATTGAATACATCAACTACTACAGCCTGGTCTAAACTTTATGGTATAGTATTGTAATTCATTTGCAGTTTGAGTATTGTACAGTCCGCTGATAATTTGTCCTGCTTTGATTGGTCTTTGCAAACAAGTTTTGAAAAAATAGTGCTAATCTTCACTTTTTTAAGAAATGCATTTTTAATTTAGCGCAAAAAGTATAATGCATGTTTGTTGTTTCTTTAGCATTAATAGCAGTCAATATTCATCAATCATCAATCATGATCCCAGTTTTTGCGTAGTTTTCAACTATGTGCGTTCTTACATGTAGAAGCTTACATAAGCCCTGGAGCCAAACAATTTCTTAGAGAATTACAGCACTACTACTATTTTCTACGCGCACATAAATTTTTCCCCGCCAATCCGAATCCTCCATCAAGAAAAAAAAGTCAATGTGGTAAATAAGCGATTATCAGAGTCTACTGGAGAAATGGAACAAGTAAAAATGTTATCGTTTCTCTTTAACTACACCATTGAAGTTTGAAGATAATTCAAAAACCAAGTCGTTTTCGTAAATAGATTTAGAACAGAACTGAATATATTTTACTATCTTTTGGTATACGCAAGATGATGTCGACAAACTTGATAAAAAGCATGTTCACAAAAAGAGTATCATTGAAACCGCTAACACAATATAGGTATGGTCATATTATAGCCGTTCATAGGGATACTAAGTATAACAATTCTAAAATTCCGTTTAAGTTTACTAAAAGCAACTTGGAACGTGCAAAGGCAATTGTCGCTAAATATCCTTCGCAATATAAAAAAGCTGCTGTGATGCCCCTTCTAGATTTGGGACAAAGGCAGCTGGGCTTTACATCGATTTCAGTAATGAATTATGTGGCAGAACTCTTGGATATGCCTCCAATGAGGGTTTATGAAGTGGCTTCATTTTATACGATGTATCACAGAAAACCTGTTGGAAAGTATCATGTTCAGGTTTGTATGACTACGCCATGTCAGCTTTGTGGTGCTAATAATCTCATGGATACCGTTGTTAGTTATCTAGGCATTAAACCAGGTCAGGTGACTTCAGATGGGTTTTTCAGTTTGGAAGAAGTTGAATGTTTAGGTGCTTGTGTGAATGCACCAATGATGCAGATTAATGATGATTACTTTGAAGATTTGGACTCCAAAGAAAAGGTTGTTAAAATTTTGGATGACCTAAAGTTGAATAAGCACCCTACAATTGGAACTACCAAGAGAGCTACCTGTGAGCCATTTTCCGGACCAAAGGTTCTTAAAGGTGAGCCATTAGATGTCAGAAATGTCACCAGAAAGGACATATGAGCATTGCGTGGGCATAATATTGTTTTGAGGCCTACGCTAGTGGCTATAAGCCTCTTTTATTAATACATCTACCCCACTTATTTATTTATTTCATTAATATTTATTTCTTTTTTTCTTCTACAGAAGGCTAGAAATAAGAGAAATTCTAAAAATTCCGCATCATAATATACAGGAGTAGCATTTGTCTATGATAATATATTATGTAGTTTTGCTGTATATAAACTGTTTGTATTCCCCGTCCCCTAAATGCTTTCCTTGTTACTGAATTGGTCTCAAGTAGCTTTTTTTTTCCTTCGTCAATGGAGATCTTCGACGGAAGAAAGTAATTGTGATCGCGGATGACATCAATAACACTTTTTTTCTTCTCCCTAGTTTTATTATATTCCACATATCAATAATGGGTTTATGATCAATAACCAGACCTCGTTTACATACGTCAGTGAGCATCATCAATCCTAAATAGTTTTGAAAGCATTTTAATTTTTAGATTGTTGTGAATACCTGCATTAACAGTATTAACCGGTCTTGTTTTATCTATATTGTCAAGCCTAAATTTCTCTGATTTACCGCTTTTGATCTGTCCCTAACTTCAATTTGTGTATGGGTTTAAAGAGGTTTGTTCATCGGCTTCTAAGCAGGCCACACCGGTCTCGAAGAATATTAGCCTTACTTTCAACAATAGTTGTTCTTTCATATATTGGGTACTTCACAAAACAAGCACTGATTTATATCGCAGCTGCGGGGCCTGGTATTACACAGATATCCGGTAATGGAGCATCATCCGGATTATTCGGGAAGAACTCCAATGTTGATGATTCAACGATTATGAAGTATTTAAACGAAGAAACTTTAAGTGACAAACAGGTAGATAGTTTGATTTCCTATTTTGGTTTTGATCCCTCTGATATAAAGGCCATTCAGCACGAAACACTATTTCAAGTCCTTAGAAGCAAGCTGATCGATCTCGGGAAAGGCTATGATGACTGGACAAAGATCGCATATGTTCAGTATGCTACTGATATTGAACATATATGTCCCGCTATTATCAATTTCCAGAGACTCAAGGAAAAGCAGGCCGAAGCTGATTTTGTTTTCCTTTACGCCGGTAATCAAACTTCCATGGATAATATTGAAGACAACGAAAGACGTCTTTTAAGGAGAATAGAGGCCACTGGGGCAACAATTAAATATGTTAATCCTATTGCATTCAGTTCTAGTTCATCAGAATTCGATAAAAGTTACACTATGCTTTACGCTTTTGCTTTAACAGAGTACCGAAGAGTTGTTTTCTTGGACTCGGAGTCGTTAGTGCTGCAGAACATGGATGAACTCTTCAGTTTGCCTGATTCCATTCTAGCTGCAACGGTTGACTATAATGATTTCAGGAATTTCAAGAAGATCAAATTCGAGATGGATGATGCTGTTTTGACACCATATGATCGGGCCACTGGCATTTCTGAATTTTACGATGCATACATTAAATCCGAACAGGGTTATAGTTATGAGTGGATGCTGAACAAAATTTATCCCGAACTTCCTTCGATGAAGGTGCCAATTGAGCTTCTCGATTCCTACAAGCTGAAGTATAAATTGGCAAATCATATACTGGTTATTCATCCTAATAAGAAAGTTTTTGAGACGTTACTAAGCTCGCTCAGGAAGCGGGCTGATGATGAAAGGGATTTAGATGTATTAAACGATTACTTCGACCTTTCACGCATTGTGAGAGAGCGTGGCAACTACTTCAAAATACAAGATGAAACTTCTTCATCCAATGCTAAGTATATTCCTCTCGTTCAAATAATCCCTCATAATCCTTTTGCACTTCTTTCTAACGAGTTTAGACAGTTTCAACGGGCACATGACTGCTACTTAGCAGATCCTCCAAATCTTCTTGAACTCGGATACAATTATCCAGCACTAAAGTATACGGAATCTGTGAGAACACCAATAGGTACCTTAGATGACGAAGAGTCAGACAGCTTTGTTCATCCAGAAATACCTTACTGGTCATGGTATTGGAATAGGCAGATAACAACTTATGGATGGGGTGCAAAGTCGATTCTGGACGATGCCAAATTTGTTTATTTTTCGGATGTTCCAATGCCAAAACCTTGGGTTAGAAGGCCATCTGTTGAAGAGACATTATATCAAAAAGCGCACGCAGAATGCCTGAGGAAAACGCATGATAACTTTAAAGATTGTGAAAAAGAGATTCTTGTGTGGACAAAGTTATATGATACGTACACCTCTAGTGTGGAGGACTATTGTTGACGAAGAAAAGTGTGTATTTTTTTTAATTTTTTTTTCGGCCATCAAATGTGACCAACTACATGGTGTACATTAGAAAATAAAGTGGGAACTGTTCATATATGTGATAAAAGGAGGCGGTAATCAGTCCTCAGTTTTGAATGCTTCTTGAGACTCCCCCATCTAGTCTGCAAGACATATTCTGTAAGCAAAATCTCGCAGTATGATCGAAGACTTCCTCGGTGCACGATCCAATATGTGGAGTAATGCAGACATCTTGTCTCGATAAAAGTTCCGGTTTAACTTTAGGTTCATCTTCCAAGACGTCCAGACCCGCATAACGAACTTTACCACTTTTTAATCCCTCCAATAAATCGTCTTCGATTATCAACCCTCCCCTGCCAACATTGACTATACAACAATTGTCGTTTAGGGAATTGATAACCTCCTTATTAAGAATGCCAACTGTTTGTGGAGTTTTAGGAAGACACAACACCATACAATCTGATCCAACCGCAGCATGCCGAATGTCCTCGTAAAATTCAAGTGGATAGCCCAACCGTTTTTCTTCATCTTCAAGTAGCCTGTGTTTGGCAACATACCTAACCTTCATACCTAAAGCATGGACCCGGGTACCAAGTTCTTTACCAATATGGCCAAAGCCTACAATTGTGATCACTTTTCCCAAAGGAGAAGTCACTATTCTATTGCGACTGAGCTTCTCTCCAAAAGCAAACCAAGGATCGATCTCTGATAATTCCTGCTTATCAGTTATCTTTGAATATATACCTTTTTCCTTGTCAAATTTAGTATATTCTTGAAGCTGAAGACGGGATTCAATGGTATCTTTTTTCTCATGTAAAGCTTCTGTGAATACCGGAAATTGACGAAAGCCACAAATAATATGATAAAGTGCCACCTCTGCCACCTGTGGGGCTCCGTAATTTGGTGTATTGCAAAAATCGATTCCCCTCTGTCGTAGTTTGGTGAGATTGTACCCATTGAATCCGGCAGAGCAAACAGCAATGATCTTCAGTGTGTATGGAAGAGCATCGATAATTTCATCATCTTCAAGACCACCTATTGCGTGAAATCCAGAAAATCCACAATATATTCCTGCAATTTTTTTTAGTTTGGGATCTGTTTGTAAATCCGATAGGAATGCCTTTCGGGTTGTTAGTTTGTAGAAAATGCAATTGAACTGTCTCTCGAACTCTTCGAACTCCCTCAGATTTCGATTTAAAGGAGCAACGAAAAGAACTGTTTGCTTTTCAGCAGTCATTTTGATGGAATAGCCTGCCAATGTTCAATAGTGGATCACGAGTCTCCAGTGCTGAATTTTAGTGTATTAATAAAAATTTTCACTGACATTCTATATCCCTAATCACTGGTTTTGAAGTTGTCCAGTAAATTTTTTTGTCTTTTCTATTCTCCCTGCTTTTTTGCTCGAGACCCGGATGCCGGGCCTACAAGAAAATTAAAACTATAATTAATTGCGGGGAAACAAACCCCTTACTACTGCGAGCTTATTATCCCCCATTGAACGGCAATCCCAAACTATAAATACTTATGATTGATAACGTGTTGAATCACACGGTATTTAAGAAGGACCGGCTATCTTAAGGTTTTGCAATAGAAGTTACGAAATGATTATTGAGGACTTAGATGAAACAAAGAAAAAAATTTGATGATTTTGTTTGAAGATAATAATAAGATGAAATATCGGAAAAGCCGGAAATAATAACGAAGTAACACTTATAAATCTTGGTGAGAAAAGTCTTACATGTGACGTAAACTTATCTCCAAATGCATCGATCAAAATAGTAAAATAAATATTGCCTGGTATGCGGTACCGAATTCAACCAGAGCATTTCGTGTAGTTGGTTTGTTATCGTGATTCCAAAAATCTATTCTTTCTCGGAATTCAGTTGTTGGAACATTCTTAAAAAGTGACGGAAGATTGATGGTCGATTGTCCTTCCTTCTCATCCAGTCTTCTAATCAAGGGTCTAATTGGAATTAATCTTTTCCCAGGTAGTTTATCTTGTAAACAGAACCACACTCCCAACATCTGGCCGGCTTGCCAACTGTTGGCTTCAACCACATGACAATGTGGGATCCTGCTGGAGAGCCTGTGCATCCAATATATCTGTATTTTTCGTAAGAGTCAATCAAAATAGGATTTTGCATCGTTCCCTTTCTGGACGTGTCAAGTGGTTTCTGTTCAAAAATATCCACACCTTCCAATTTACCTAAAAGCTCCAACCTTTCAAGACCTGTAGCCTGCTCCAAATCGGTTGGAACCTCTCCCTTCTGAGCACCTGTACCAATCAAATCATATTCCGAATGAACCTCCGATAAGTTCTTTGCGGTTTTAAACTTCTTAGGAGTCTTTACAGAGTTTCTTGCAATAACAGAAGTTGAGAAAAGTCTTGTTGGCTTAGCCAGTTTCAAAGTTTGTCTTAACATTCTAAAGGGAGATGGAAGTTGTTGTTAGTATAACTGCACTAATATATTAAACGGTGGCGTCAAATTTCATCTTAGATTATCTCTTTATTTTGAGTGGCAACAATAAAGTACCATCCTCTATTTCAAAGTTATCTCTACCCTGAAATATATTCTCACAATGCAAGATTAATCCCCATATTTGTGCACTCTATCATCGAAAGTCATACGTCAAATTCTTGTTTAAGATCAACGAAGCACCATCGTAACAGCAAATTTATGATAATACTCACTTTTATTTGTATATCTTATAAACACAATCGGTACAAAATTACTTTGGTGAATTGAAATTTATAACCAATCGAAAGGTATATTGGTACGTTAAATAAAATAAAAGCTTTGCTGATTAAATTTCCTGCAGTCAAAATTTAAAATAAATAAGGTTATTTCTAACGAGTTTTTTTTTTTTTTTTTTTCTACTTCATTTCTGGTGTCTTCTCATTCTACCACATTTCCCCATTCTTTTCATTGAACGATCTATGCTATCTATTTATCTCCTCCATACAGAAAAGCTTTAATTGAACTCAAAAAAGTATCGAGTATCGTAATTTGTGAGAGCGATCGATTTTTTCTATTTTTCACGATTGTTCTTATAAATTAGAATGAATAAAAGTTGTCAGTGGTATGATTCCAGTAACTACGTATAAGATTTTACTTTAATTATTAGTTCCATGACCTTATAAACCGTTTCACCACCTGTGTTGGTTTCTGATCCCCCATTTCTTTCAATGTATGCTTGCCACTTTTCTTATGTTTTTTTTTTTTTTAATTTGCTTCACTTTAAGCCCTAACGTTAGTCAATTTTTATTTATATTGAGGAGGGATGCATGGCAAAGATCGGCTAATCTTCTACCAATTTTTTATCTCATCTGTTCACTTCTGTGCTAGCTAAGAAAACAAGCAAGTAACACGAGATTCGGTGGGGGGACCACATCTTAGCTTTTAAGTCTGATTTTTTGTTGATTGTAGATGTATTACCTAACCAATCACAAAGACTGAGTATATATAGGCTACATTATTAATCTATTTAAGGTAAAACCGCTGATATTAACGAAAGTGAAAACTACTTAAACAAGTCCCTCGACGTTTTGTTTTCTTCAAGTTGTGATTGGTTGATTTCCCCTAGATAAGTTCGAAAATTATATATTTGTGGTGTAGGGACTTAATATGCGAAATCCTTCGAATTTCACCTTTTTTTTCAAAAGTTTTAGCACGTGAATAAAAGCAGGGTTTTCTCAACCCTGAAGTAGAGAGCCCGGCCTAAAAAATTTTCCTGCCTTTTTCTTCGCGCCAAAAAAAAAAAGCTCTAGGAGTCCTAAGGGAAGAAAAAATATTGAAATTTCAACTGCGAATTATAATACGAACTAAGATAACTGACTGCTGTTTAACTTTTGTTTTGAAGGTTTCTTTCTTTAAGCCCAGAAGGTATAGATAACTCAGTTTTTTATATCATAGTTGAATAGTATGTTCTTGTTATAATCATCGTATTAGTTGCGTCATGTGTGTTCATTTCACAAAGTTCAATGGAGTTCATCGAGGATATTCTGCGATAAAAGACTTAACCAAAGTTTAAGCATATTGATAACCATTAATGGTGGCCATGTACATTCAGGATAATGTTTGAATGAAAGTAATCTAGTGAGATGTTCATTTGTCACTTTTGGAGGAATATATTAAAGGGGTTGCTTCACCATTGCAATATCTTATTAAGCGGAAAGCATTGAATCATGTTAGCATTTGAAATGATTATGAACACTATGATAAAATAGCTATGATGCGATAGTTGAGTTTTGGTCTCCAGTATTTCAATATACTAACATAATCGTCTTTTTTACATTAGATCAAAATGCCTAAGAAGAGAGCATCCAACGGAAGAAACAAAAAGGGTAGAGGACACGTCAAGCCAGTTAGATGTGTCAACTGTTCCAGATGTGTTCCTAAGGACAAGGCCATCAAGAGAATGTCCATCAGAAACATGGTTGAGGCCGCTGCTGTCAGAGATCTTTCTGAGGCTTCCGTCTACGACGAGTACCCAATCCCAAAGATGTACAACAAGTTGCACTACTGTGTCTCCTGCGCCATTCACGCAAGAATTGTTAGAGTCAGATCGAGAGAGGGAAGAAAGGTCAGAAGACCACCTGTCAGAAGAAGATACAACGCAGAAAAGAGAGTTAACCCTGCTGCTGCTGCCACCAGAGCAAACTAAGCACATCGGTGTTGAAGTTGGTCTATAAAATTTAGTTTCAATATCATATCTCTTCTAATTTGTATTCTTTTCGTCGTCGCGGCAATTGTAGACAGTTTTTGGTGTAAAAAAGGTAGGTTCATTCATTGGTTTCCTTTTGCAAAAGCCGTTGGTCGTTGTTTCAGTTTGTATTACTTATTTGAGGCCCCCACAGAATTCTGCCACATACTATACGAATGCTTTTGCTGTGATTCAGTATGTAGATTAAATTGAACGAAAAGTGAAGATCAGGTTTTTAGCGTATTATTAATAATGCTTTTCTGACATCTGACTACCAGCGCTGAGGGGTTAGTTAATAGCTACAGACAAGTCGCCCAGATCAAAATGTTTTGTCTTCATCTACCAAGAATTCGACAAGTATTAATACCTAATATTTCTTGCTGTTCAATGTGATTGTATAGTTATCTTACTAAGATAAATCATATAATGCATATGAACGGAGTTCGTAGAAGCCGTCAGACAAACTGAGAATATTGCAATAAATTTGACGATGCCGAATTAAGCCAGAACAGGGATCGAGAAGCGTTGATGAAATTACTACGGAGAGGAAAAAAAAAGTAGAAGAAAAAAGCCAGTAGTAATTAATGAGCGATCGAAAGTAAAAATGTATGATACTGCAGATAGGAGAAAGAGATGCTGCTACGAATAAATACAAACATCAGTTTATCGAAGATCTTTACAGTCATTAACTATTTTTTTTTACTTGACCGTTTTCACTTTTCTACAACAGGCAACTGCTTTATCAATTAGTAACGGTTACTTTGAAATCCCCAACTGCATACTTGTGTCTTCATTTTGCTTTGTTTGTGGTTTCCTTCTCGTCATATTGTGACATCTTTGGCCCTTCTCAGGAAAAGTCACTTTACTTACAGTTACAGAACGAATCGCTTATTTAGTCATACAACAACTATCGATCAAATTTTATACAACACCGTTTAAGTGGAATTGTTTTCTTTGTTAATATTCCCGTTTCTTTATACCTTGCATCTAACGAAAGTGTTCAGTTGAATAGTCGTCATTCGTACTGTATTCTTTGATACTTTGCTATAATGGATAATCCAACATGGAGGTTTAGCCAATGTTTTGGCGATAAAGGCGATATAG
The DNA here is from genome assembly GCF_011074885.1 of Brettanomyces bruxellensis. Lineage (NCBI taxonomy): Eukaryota > Fungi > Ascomycota > Pichiomycetes > Pichiales > Pichiaceae > Brettanomyces > Brettanomyces bruxellensis. The sequence continues at coordinate 380,989 of NC_054686.1, forward strand.
AAAATATCACAGAGGCTGACATAATTTCTACTGTGGAATTTGACGATACAGGGGAATATTTAGCTACAGGTGATAGAGGAGGTAGAGTTGTTCTGTTCGAACGAAATGAAAATAAAAAAAATTGTGAATATCGTTTTTACACAGAGTTTCAGAGTCATGATGCCGAGTTTGACTACCTTAAATCGTTAGAAATTGAGGAGAAGATTAACAAGATCAAGTGGCTAAAGAGATCTAATAGCTCCAAGTTTCTTCTCTCGACTAATGATAAAACAATCAAACTCTGGAAGGTTTTTGAGAAGCAAATAAAGGTTGTTCAAGAGAACAATATGATAGACTTCAAAAATACAGTTACCCACAGAGACGTGGATTCAAATGGAGTACATACAGATTCTTCTTATACATCATTGTCAAACGAAATCTCAGAATCCACTAATGTTGGACCGGCCGCAAGCGTAGCATCACAGCTTTCGTCATTTCAGTCGAATTCTGATTTTGTATCATCCGAAAATGATAGTGGCGGTAATGCAGATGCTTCGACATTTAATGATGATGGTATCATAAGAAATAAATTCGATGCAGAAAGTGAGAAGCAGATGGATAGTTATTTTAAATCAGTTTCAAATCTAAAACTTCCGAGACTCACGGTTCATGACACAATAACAGCCGCACAGCCAAAAAAGATCTATGCTAACGCTCATGCGTACCACATTAATTCAATTAGTGTGAATTCTGATGAAGAAACGTTCATATCCGCAGATGATCTTCGAATCAACTTGTGGAATTTGGCTGTTGCCGGCCAATCGTTCAACATTGTTGACATAAAACCGGTTAATATGGAAGAATTGACAGAGGTTATAACATCCGCGGAATTCCATCCAATAGATTGCAATCTGTTTATGTATGCATCGTCGAAGGGCCTCATAAAGCTGAATGATATGAGAGTTAATTCCCTTTGCGATAATCATGCAAGGGTCTTTGAAGAGTATGTTGATCCCTCGAATCATAACTTTTTTACAGAAATAACATCATCTATATCAGATGTCAAGTTCTCTCCTAACGGACGATATATAGCCAGTCGCGACTACATGACCGTCAAAATTTGGGATATTAACATGGAAACAGAGCCTGTCAAGACTATCAACATTCATGAACAATTGAGAGACAGGTTGTGTGATACATACGAAAATGACGCTATCTTCGATAAGTTTGAGGTGCAATTCAGTGGTGACTCCAAGTCTGTGATGACAGGCTCGTATAATAACAACTTCATGATATACGAAAACAGTGTGACACCAGAGTGTAACTCTGAGACGGAGTCGGAAAACAGCGTCATTCTGCAAGCGGATAAGTCCGCATTCAAAACCAAGAGAATGGGTTCCACTAAACGTAAGAATCTCTCTATGGCACATAAGATGGACTTTGACAATATCGACTTCAAGAAGGCCATTCTCCATTTGAGCTGGCATCCACAGGAGAATACTGTAGCAATTGCTGCTACCAACAATCTATATATATTTTCGGCACATTGAAATTTATTTTGGATAAAGTGTGGAATTGTCTTTATTTCTTCTCTTTCTTTTCTTTTCCACCTTTCCTTCCCCTCTCTTTTTCTTTCTACTTTTTACTTTGTTGTGCACCTGCTTCTACTTTCCTGTCTGCCATGAATGTCTATTAATAATGTCACTACATGCATTATGGCCTTCAGCTAGACTTAGAACGAAGCAGAAGTCTCTAATCTGTCATGAAACGTCTCCATCTATTTTCTTGGTTTCTCTTTTCTTTCCTTTCTTTTCTTGCTTTACTCCTTTAATCCCTGTCCAATTTTTCACGTGTGTTTTACCATGCTGTCAATGTTAAACATTTCATATTTCTTGTGTCTATTGTATTCTACTCCAATCGTCCTTATCTTGTGTATGCCTCTTAATTTTCTTTCCAACACAAATGCATGAATGTCCCCAGAAATACAAATTAAATAGTAGCAATACTTTTATTAAATAAATAGAACCTAAATTTGTCACAACTTGGTGACATCGAATATATGAAAAAGAAGAAACGTAGCTGGTTGTTTGATTGTTTAGTTGAGCCGATTTCAAATGTGGACCTTGGAACAAAATCTGTAATATGTTTCAAGCAGCAATGCATAAATATATCAGGTTAATTTCGATTCATGACAAAAATATCCATCTGCAACCCAATTTGTCGTGACTGCTTGACTGCTACATAGTGAAATACGTGCTGAAGAAAAAATATAGAGTAATCATATCACAATCGAAGCATCTTAGTTCTTGACGTGTCTGTTAACGCCCTCATTCCAGAATAAAGTCTTATCTCCATCACCCCAAAAGAACTTCTTTCTTCTAATGTTTTGATACTCGTATTCAGCTGGCCATTTGTCGTCTGGGATGGCTTTTAAAGCTTTTCTATGTTTAGCGTGTTCCTGTTCAACTCTATACACTGGAACTGCACATATTAGAATTGCAGGAATCGCTAAGAAAAGTGAAATTTTCTTCCATGTGGCAGAACTTGTTTGCGAGTGCTTGATGATGTCTTCGTTTTTCTCTGCAAACTTCTTACCCTTTGCTGGGTCAGCTTTCAAGATAGATGAAGAACTTAAGAATCTTCTTCCATTTGATTTAATTGTTTGTTTTGTAGCTAGTAATCTGAACATTTTCCAATGATTTGCCTTGAAACTCTGAGGATTGCTGTGGTCTTCAGTAACTTACGGAGGCATTAAGAGGTACGCAAATTAAGCTTCAACAAGCTTTCCACGCACAATTTATCATACGAATTTTTTTTTTTTTTTTTATTTATTATTTTTTTGTACATACTAATCCCAAAGTTTGATTTTGCCCAATAATGCAAGATGTATCGATAACAAAAATCATGACATTTTTCTCGCTCTCTGTGAATTGTCACGGCACATTCAGGCAGAGTAGCCCATCCTAAAATAATGAGAAGAAAATCAGTATCCCAAAGTTTTTCTTTTTTCCTATTGGCTACTCACGCGAACCGAATTTAAGGAGTCGCCAGGATGCTCTTCAGCCCACCTATTATATCTAACTAGAAGTTCTTTTTCTACTAAATGAGTTTCTTCCAATTGATTTCCTATAGTTAACCATCCAGGCCTGGTATTATGTTGACGACCGAATATCTCGAGTTTTTTAACTCCAGAGCCTGCTAGTCGTTCAATTATACCATAAATTTCATCTGGCTTTCTGGACGTTTCTCGTGTTGAAGACACCAAGATTTGAGGATCCATTCCTGGATTCAACCATTTAGGATTTCCCTTCAGGCCAACCAAAAGATGTTCCTTTGAGTGATTTAGCCAATGACCTGTTCTCCCTGTGCTTATTGTACGCACTAGCTGACTAGTTTTCACCCATGTTATTTGATTCACAACTCTATAGCCCCACTTTTTTAGGAAGTCTTTACCCATTTCGATTGTTCTTCCTGTCACCCACAAGAGATACAAGCCTTCAACTTGTAGTTTATCCATTCTTAGTGATAACAAGTCATCGTCTTTCATACTGCTGTAGTTAAGGTTCATGTGGATCGTCCAACTTGGATCTGCAAGCACAATTCCCCAGTTGCTTCCTAAGACATTTAAATCCAGCTTTGTCACATCACATCGAATCCATTGCGGCGGTGTATTTTCCATTGCTGATGCATTAATGGCCTGTCCCCTCGTATAAAGGCCTGTTCTCAATGCTTTACTTGATGCGTGGTCAGCAACTTTACGCCTTGTTTCGGAATCAGGTGGTGCCTCTGGCATGAGGAGGCCATAGTGCACATACCGGCAAGTGTTCATCTTATGGCAAGTATCCAAATAAGAGCAGTCGCCCAATCGAATGTCTGTTTGTGGCTGTATAATTGGAATAAAGTGCATTTTCTCGTTGATACACTTCCCAATTGGGCTCCCGGAAGAAATGTTTGCGTTAGACTTAAGCTTGCAGTAATTTGTTGCACGATTAAAATCGATAAGCGGCGAAAGTTGTGTTGCATGATCTGCAATCTCACAGCAATCATAAAATGGTTGGACTCTGGTTAGCAGACGTGATCTCTCCCTCATTAGCTGATGAGATGCGCATTCACTCTTTAGTAAAATTTCCATCTGCTGCAAGCGTCCAGATCTTGATGTAATGCTATATATACTGTCAGATTCGGATAAAGTTAGTTTTGACGTGTGCAATATTTTCTCTGGAAGAGTTTCAATAACGTTCCACCGTCTTTTTGGAGTATAATCAGGACCCTCAACTAAATCCATGAGCATCTTTAACTGTTCACCTTTCTCGTTAGGAATTGCACCCTTCTCCTTTGGTTTCTTAACTTCCATATCCTTTTCGTCTAACAAGCGGGGCTCCTTTTTAGATAATGCACGTTCTTCTTTAGCAATGATTATGAGTGCCAGTCTATTTATGTATGTGATTTTGTTGAAACATTTGAATGGATCTTCGTACATTAAATCAAGGGCATTTTCTGGACGGCATTCCAAAACATGACCATTTCCGATCTTGTTCAATAGCCTTAGATACTTTATAAATTGTTGCCACGAAACCCTGTCTTTTCCCTTGCTATAATTTGAAAAGATAAAGCAGAAATAAATCTCCGTTATCGAGCCGTCAACCGGAACATTTGTCAATAGTGTGTTCCAGTCCAAAAGGAATTTCGTTATTTCACATGCCTTACGGTCCATCTTGTGAAATACAAACTGCCCCTCTTACTATTCTTTGAAGAAAGGTTTATAGATTATTAAAGTATGTAAAGCATGATATACGTACGGATATCTGGCCCTATTAATAAAATTCAGAATTGAATTATAGGTATCAAACTGTTGATTGATTTTTTAACAAGCTCAATGAAATCCTTGATTTCCCCATTAGTGTTTTTTTAGAAGCACTATTGCGCTATACTTTAAAAGGGAGGATTTTAATTGATATTATGGGATACTTTCTTTCTCTCAGTAGTATTTTCTATGGGAACATCACGAAGAATTATATAAGAAAGCAACATTCCCCGAATTCATGATATAAATTCCTTTACTTTCAGTAATGATCTGTAGTCTGACACCTGCCAGCCGACGATTGGAAAAAAAACAGTTGAACCAATTTTCTTTGAGTTCCATATTAATGCATGAAATTTGATGAATCACAAGGTTATTATGTTTCTTTGTGGAACCCTCTTTAACAAAGCGCAATGCTTCTCAATAAAGGCACCAGTAACTTGTTGCTGTGAAAGCTGTATATGATGTTTTGTGAATCACTTGATCCAATAATCCAAAGGCATATTTCTGAAATTATTACACCTCCAGTATTAATCCAATAGAATATTGCTTTTAGGGTTTTATTGGTAATGTATTTCTGACGCGTCTACGGCATAATTTTTTTCTCTTCTTCTTCTTTCCGTCTCGGTTCTTCCTATTGTTCCATTTTCGTTTCGCTTTGTTTTGTTTTAAGATTGCTTGTTTACCTTACTTACCTGCTGAGAAAAAATTGATTATCCATCAGATATCGAAATTTATTTGCGACCTAGCACAGCTTCCTTCTTTCAAGGTTTTAATACACATCATTTGTGCTTCTGCATCACACTTCTGATTTCTTTACTCATAGATCGCTTTTTTGTTATTATTTATTGGCGTTAAGAGCTTGAAGGCGTTACGATAGCTAGAGGTATCTAAAAGGGTTTGTCATATAAGCTGTTTGGGTGTTGTGTTGTGTTGCGTTGTACATTTACTGCTAGGAAAGTATACAACGTGTTCCAATAGAATGTCTGGGCCGGCGGCTGGAATCAACACTAGTACGGAAACTGCAGTTTCTGTTACTAGTGAAAATTTTGAGCTATGGATACGAATGGCCACAGACAATAAGATAAATTCAACGAATAGCTGGGATTTCGCATTAATCGACTACTTTCATGATCTTTCGATGTTCAAAGAAGGCGATGGTATCAATTTTCAAAAAGCATCAACTACATTGGATGGATGTGTGAAAATATATTCTTCGAGAATTGATTCGGCTGCTACAGAAACTGGACGTTTACTTTCAGGATTAAGTTCTAGTGAGTTGCCTGGTGGAAAAAATGATGGAAATAATGCTTCAGAAGAAGAATCAGATGATGATGATGTTGTTGAGAAAAGGCGGGAGCAGCAGAGAAAATACCGAAAAAATAGAGCCAGGAATACTTTGGTTAGTAACTTTGATCAGATAAAAACCAAAAGCTTGGAAACTCAGTTTTTTGCAAACCCCATTTTCAAAAAGGCGTTGTCAGATTTTGATGAGGGCGGGTCCAAAAGTTTATTAATGAATATGCTCAAGATGTCAAGTCAAGGTCAAGTTATGTTTGTCATTGTGGGAAAAACACCAGAATCAGTGTTAAACCCTGTAAACTGGAAAGACGATTCGGCGAAAGGTTCTGAATATTGTTCTGACACACAGGCACCAATTTCTCCAAGTGTGCCGAATAACGACATGAAAGAACAAGCGGTTGTACATATTATTACAAATGATCAACAAGTTACCAATATAGAGGAACCGAATGTTGAAACCGGAAATAATACGGATGAGGTGAAAAGCGTACCAACATCGGTTTCTAGTAAAGGTATTTCGATTTTAGGAGATATGGCCTTACAAATGAAACATGATGCGCAGATATGTCCATCATTAAATTCTTTAAAGGGAATTGATGCTGGTGATACTAGTGTCACGCAAATATTGGATCAAATTGGGGATATTTCTTCTGAACCGGAAGAAGGTGTGTTTAATGAAAATGAGAACGCCGAGGACGGTTTCGATTTTGATACCGACAAGGACAGTACAGGTAATTCAACTAAAATAAATAGATCCCAGTATTCGTTGTTTTTGGAAGAAGGTATGGGTAATGATGATCAGGATTCGACATTCAGAAGTTTGAATTTAACAGGACTATTTGATGAAAATGCCACTGGTTTGGATGAAAATAATTATTCATCTGAGGCTGCTGATGATAGTGATAGGGCTGCAATTGCCAAATATTTTGATAAGTTATCGGGTGATAATTGGAGAGGACCTGAATATTGGAAAATATCCAAGGTAAAGACATTTTTGAAAGATGAATATCATCAATCAGCACTTGATTTAGATGATAAAACCAAATTATCAGATGGTAAAAGAATAATACCAAAAAAGACTTTGCCTACCAAGAAGTCGCCATTTCTCGATTTTTTAAACGACAAGAACGATGTTCAGGAGGAAGATATCTTCAAACCAGGTCAGATATCGAAAATAATGCTTCCTGAAAAGGAAATGGAAGTTAATCCCGAATTCAATTGTCTGCCGGAAGATTTTAAATTTACTACAAAGCGTCTAATATGTCTCAACTTAAAGCCGGACAGTAGAATCAACACAATCCTAACTAAAAGAAGAAAAGTCTTTGGTGATATATCGCGCGAAGACTCGACAAAAGTTGCAGATGAGTCTTTCTTTGCAGATGTCTACAAGGATACTGTGGAAACTGGTGTCTCGGATGATGATTTCTTTGGGGGAGACAATGATAATGATATGGAGTTTGGTAATGAGGATATGAATGATGATATGGATCCTAATGCTTCCTCTGCTAGTCATAAAAGTGGCTATGATGATCTACCCGCAAATAATGTAGATGAATTTGAAGCACCGGTTGCTGCACTTCCAGAAACAAGAAAGCACACGAATGGATTAACATATGCACGGAAATCAAAGAGAGTCGATATACGAATGTTGAAGGAACGTTTATGGACTGCCATCGGACAAAATGATAAATGGACTATAAAGAAACGAAATAGTTCGGAACTCAAAGATGATGAAAATTCTGCAATTACAGAGACGGACAAGAAAAGTGGTAATGATACGGCGGAGCGAAATGGCGCTGATGCGGTCGAATCCAAATTGAAATTAAGTGAGATTGTACGGACCACGGCTGATATGTACGATCCTCGTTCTCGGAAAGATTTATCGACAAGTTTTTATTTTATTTGTCTGTTACATCTGGCTAATGAGAACAACTTAAGCTTGGAAGGTACCATGGACCGGAATGATATCATAATTAGTAGATGATGCGCCAATTTTTATTTGTTTTGTCGTCTTTTTTATTTTATAGAATATGTATATTATAGGGGAAGGCTGCGTTCAATGTATTTTAATGATTGCACACATATGTTTTTGGTAGAGCATGCACGACTGTCCAAAGCATCTTATTTTTAGTTACGTTAAGTATTATTTTTTTCACATTAAAAATGGCACATAAGTTACATATAGCCACTTGTCAGTTTCATTAAAAGACAACAAACAGATCGACTACAAAATTTTCAAAAATACTCACCATTCAGATTCTTTAGCCCCATGTATCGACTTGTTGACCTCCCCAACCGGAGAAATTAATCTCTTAGAGCCACCCTCCAAGAATGAGAACTTACTCTTTCTAATCTTCTCATAATCGTCGATGAACTTGACCTTCTGTAATGTAATTCCAATATCATCGAGACCATTCAACAAGCAATGCTTTCTGAAGTCTTCGACGTCAAAGTTGTCAACCAAAACAGATCCATCTGGGCCTTTGATTTGTTGATTTGGAAGATCCACAGTAAGCTCCTTCTTGGCAACAGCCAATGGATAAAGCTTTTTCTCGATGACCTCCTGAGGAAGTCTGATTGGCAACAAACCATTCTTGAAGGAGTTGTTGTAGAAGATATCACCAAATGAAGGAGCAATGATGGATCTGATACCAAAGTCTTTCAATGCCCAAGGAGCGTGCTCTCTGGATGATCCACATCCAAAGTTTTTACCTGTTACCACCAAAATCTTAGCATGAGTGTATGGATCCACATTAAGAACAAAGTCCGTAGGAACCATTTTTCCGTTTGCATCTTTGGCAAATCTCGATTCGTAGAAGAGACCTTTCCGTAGACCGGTTCTCTTAATAGTCTTCAAGAACTGCTTTGGAATGATAGCATCAGTATCGATGTTCTCCTTTGTCAATGGAGCAGCCACAGACGTTAATGTAACAAACTTCTCCATTCCAGATGACTTTCCATCCTTTGACTGTTCTGAAGAAATTTCTTCCGTAACCTTTGCGCTATCATCCACTCCATCGTGAGGAGCAGCTGGCTCTGCCAAGTCCTCATCAAGCTCACGCTTTTCAATTTGAAGCCTCTCCAATTCCTCAGCGCTACTAAGAGGAAGTTTTGGCTTATCGACGCTGTCAATATAGTCAAAGTCTCTAATGTCAGAGAAATGACCCAAGATTGCAGTTGCAGCAGCCATAGCCGGTGACATCAAGTGCGTTCTTGAAAGAGCACCTTGTCTTCCACGGAAGTTCCTGTTTGAGGTGGATGCGCATCTCTCGTATGGGTCCAAGATATCCGGATTCATACCTAAGCACATAGAACATCCGGCCTCTCTCCATTCAAATCCAGCATCCTTGAAAATTTTGTCGAGTCCTTCTTCCTCAGCCTCCTTCTTAATTGCACCGGAACCTGGAACAACCAATGCTCTTTTAATGTTCTTAGCAATATGGTGTCCACGAGCCACCCTTGCTGCTTCACGAAGATCCTCAATACGGGAGTTTGTGCACGAACCAATGAAAATCTTATCCACGTAGATGTCCTTCAAAGGAGTGTTTGGCTTCAAGCCCATGTATTCCAAAGCGGCAATGCAACTACTCTTTGCGGAAGGATCTTCGATCGTAGCTGGATCTGGAACCTTTCCTGTGATAGGCAATGCATCCTGTGGAGAGTTACCCCAGGTGACAGTTGGAATGATATCCTTGGCCTGAATCACAACCTCACGATCAAACTTGGCTCCCTCGTCGGAATAAAGCGTTTTCCAGTATGCAAGAGCCTTCTCCCATTCAGCACCTCTTGGAGCCAATGGTCTTCCCTTAACGTATTCGAAGGTTCTTTCATCAGGCTGAATCATACCAGCTCTTGCACCGGCCTCTATAGACATGTTACAAATAGACATTCTAGCCTCCATCGAAAGGTTTCTGATGGCCTTACCAGCAAATTCAATAACGCAACCCGTACCACCGGCGGTACCAATCACGTGGATGACGTGCAAAACAAGATCCTTAGAGGTGATACCTGGCTCGAGATCACCTTCAATCCGAATTCTCATGTTCTTTGATCTAGCCTGAATAATGGTTTGTGTGGCCAAAACATGCTCGACCTCTGAGGTACCAATACCAAATGCCAATGCACCAAAGGCACCATGTGTGGAAGTGTGAGAGTCACCACAAACAACAGTGGTACCTGGAAGAGTGAATCCTTGCTCAGGACCAACAATATGAACAATACCCTGTCTGGTATCGGTCATTCCAAAGAATGGAATGTTGTACCTTTTGACATTCTGCTCCAAAGTTTCCACCTGCAATCTAGAGTCTCCCTGCTTGATGAACGTGGAGATGCTCTTGAAATTCTTTCTTGAGTCAGTAGGAATATTGTGGTCAACAGTTGCCAAGGTGCAGTCTGGTCTTCTCACAGTACGGCCTGCATTTCTTAAACCTTCAAATGCCTGAGGTGAAGTAACCTCATGAACCAAGTGACGGTCAATGTATAGAAGATATGATCCTGATGGGTCCTTGTGCACAACGTGCGCATCGAAAACCTTATCGTATAATGTTCTAGGTTGTTTTTTAGCAGCTTCGGAAGACATCTTAACAAAAGTACTTTTAAGTATACTCCTTTTGGACAAAGGGCTTTGATATGTTTAGAGAAGAGACGCTTTCCCAAATCCCAATGAATAGGTAAAGAACATAGACTATTTATAAGAATGCGTGTATTGAAAATTTGGAACCGCCCTAAATCTCTGGCAAATGACTATAATTACCGGGTGCTGGAGAAAATTTTCAGTCTCTTGCGGTATAAAGCACAATGACGAAATTTCCTGTCGCCGGTACCGGTCCTGCTCCGGTTTCCGGAGAATTTACAGCCAATGAATATCTTGCTGGATGTCATTCGCGAGAGCGGAAGAAACTTACAGTTTAAATTTAAGGCCTACAAGCACGCAGCTTATTAGATTCAAAAATACACATGGCCTTTTCTTGGTCAAAAAAGGATAAATATTCAATGTAATCAACGATCAAAAAAAAAAAGGTCAAAAATCTAAGAGAAAAAGAAAAAAAAGTGTAAATAAATAAGGAACGTATGAATCATCTTGGCTGTAGTTATTTTCAAACGCATGAAAATGCATCTTCCGTTAACCGGCTCATTTTTCACCTCTCGTTTTGGGATGAGTGAAAAAAAAAAAAAAAGGATTTTATTTGCCCGCACGTTGAATAAAATGTTTCAACAGGGCAACAGTGATGCCAAGCAAAATTGAATACGAACCATATTTGACAATCTTAGCTTGTCTATTTTCGGTCCCTATACACACAGAATATGGGAGGTCAGATCTAAAAGAGACCATCGTGTATAAAGGAATCCAGCGAGAAGGAAATAATCTTCCCAATACGTTGTCGACGTCTTTTCTGAGCAAAAATAAAGGTGACTGAACTTTTGTGGACATCTCATAAAAATTATCTAACGCAAGCTTAAGAATGGCAACAAGATTTTGATGTCTTGTTGTGCTGTATTCTTCAAACGTGACCGCCCTGTTTCCGTCATTTTTCTCTAGCATCTGAAGAAGAACTCTGATATCCTCAAATCCACAATTCATTCCCTGACCGTAAAATGGTACCATTGAGTGTGCCGAATCCCCAATTAAAATGCATTTATCTGTATTATGATAAGTACTACATGTAACATGCATTAGGGCATTTCTGGGATTGTGCAAAAATGCCTCCACAATATGATCTTCCCCAATTAGGGGAACTGCATCGGGAAAGTTGGTTGAGAAAAAGCTTTTGATTTTTTCTTTTGTATTCAACGATTCCATTAATTTCCATGGTCCAAAAACTGTACAAGTAAAAGATCCACCCATGTTAGGTAGTGCAATAAGCATAAAATATTTTCTCGGCCAAATATGGAGATGATTTGCATCGATAAGAAAAGATGAGTTAGGCCCTGCCGGAATTGAAAGTTCCAAATAGCACATGTCTATGTAAACTTGTTGATAGTCCATACGAGTATACTTCATAAGTGCACTCCTGACTTTTGAGTAACAACCATCTGCTCCAATTATAAAATCAAAGTTTGCATATGACCTTTTGGAATTTTTGTCCAAGTATTCCACCTGAACACAATCCTCATCCTTCAAAATATGCATATTTAGAAACTTGCATTTAAAATTGAAGGTTATTTCGTTGGAGTTATTTTTATTGAACAACTCAATTTCATTGACAAGGCTTTTATTTAGCTTTGCTCTGTCGATTGAATTAATGTGCTCGCCATGTAGCCCATATTTCTGTGATTGCTGGTGACCGCTCAGATCATGAATCATTCTACCATACATGGGAATTATTTCGCTCAAAGAACGTTTGGCCATTTTTCCATCTACATATTTCATGGCTGAAATTCCTCTATCACTTACAGCCAAGTTAATTGATCTCAGCTTTGTGTCTTCGGTAGTTCTTGGGTCTGGTCTTAAGTCAAAAAGCGTAACTTTATATCCCTTATGGGCAAATCCTAGAGCGGCAAGAGACCCGACCGGGCCAGTGCCAATAATTGCAACCGTTTCAGTCATATCCTTAGTTGATAATACTGTTCAAAAATTTTCGATGGTTTGCTTATAAAATATCGTGGAGTTGATGCGTGTTTTGGAAATAAAAAGAGGATTGAAATGGGGAATGATCTTTATTTTTCTTCTCCAGTGGTGCTCTAAAGAATTTTTTTTTTTTTTACCTCTCGCTTTTCCCATATTTTTCTACTTCGAAGCAGGATTTTCTATATCAGGCAACAAGTGGCGTAGTACTTTTGGCCGCCTTCTTGAATATAATTTTTCCCCTTTATTTCTTTTGATAGTATTGAGGATTGATCTTCCATTTGATGTTAGGTAAATAATCAACAAATTCAGAAATTTTTTAGATGAAACTTCAATTATGTCAGTACTGTAAGCAATCAAAATGTTTTAGTCATGACGGGTTATTTTTGACTCACTGCATTTTCGGAGCTCATTCTTCACCAATTAAAAAAATTTCAACTGAGCCTTTTAACTCGACCAATTTCAGTGGCATGCAAGTTTTTTGTAGGAAACCAAGCTTCGTAAGTGGACCAATCGCTCGGTATAACAAATAGATTATATCCTTTGTGATCGTGGTCCTACTACTTAATTTTTCGTCTGCGTCGATTGCGTCTGTAAGACGTCAAGACTACACCTATTCCAATTCCGCCATATCTCTTTTATCCAGGATGTATCCAAGTAACTACGTTATTTATAGTAAGGGATTCCGATTCCATCTATTTATAGCGTTACTTCAAAATATTTCTTATTCACTCCTTCAAAGAAAAATGTAATTTATCTTAAAACAAAGTAAGCATTTACATGAAGCCATCACCTCAGAGCGTCCCTTAGGTAATCCCCAAGCTTCTTTCCTATTTTCTCTCCCTGCTCCTGTAAAGCCGCCTTCAAAACATTAATGTCCTGTCCAACATATTTTTGGGCAATTTCTGCCACTCTTTGCTCGATCTCTCCACCTTCAGCATTTGTACCCTCTAATTCATCCTCATTGTTTCCATAATATTGAGATGATGAAATAGATTGGGCACCCGTGAAGGATTTAAGTCTTTCTCTTGCCTCACGATCTTTTTCCTTATCAAATGCGTTTATACCATAAAATTGATCCGACGATATACTCTTTTGACCGCCGAATCTCTTGGCAACATTTCCCGTATATTTAACATCCTTTGCTCTTCTGCCACGATTTGTATCCTTTGCATTATCAGACGGGGAGGCAGCTGTCATACCGAATCCAAGCTTGGCAAACGATTGCCTTGTTTCGGTGATAGCTGGTTCCTCGGCCTGCTCATTGTCTACAGAAGCAGTTGCAGAAGAATTCTTGCGAATACCTTTTCCAGCTGAGCCAACTTTAGATAATGTTAACGGGGAAACTCTTGTTGCAGTTTCAGATTTCTTCGTTGTTTCAACACCAAACTCCTTCTCATTTATCTGTGGCTTAACGCCGAGCACCTTGGCCTCCTTTTCCTCATTCTTTGCTTCCTGCTCAAATGCATCGAAGTCAATGTCGTCGTTGACCTTCTTAACGTGTAATCTTGATTTGTTTCTATTGGTAGCACCGCCTCCTAAGATATTTCTAGTCTTACGTCCATTTCTCAACAATGATCCTCTCTTTGGCTTGCTGGTTAGACTACTAGTACTGGAAAGTTTGCGAGAGCTTGCAGACTTCGATGCGTCATCTGCGTGACCCTGCTTTTTGGATAAGTTTGTACTTGAAGACAGAGGTGAAGGTGTTGCAGAAGCCGAACCTGATGAGCTCTCCCATTTGGTAAAGAAGTCATCTGTGCTAGAACTTGATGCCTTAATCTCGTCATCAGAAGAACTACCGTCATCCCATTCAAGAATTTTTGGATGTCTGATGGCATCATTAGCAGCCCGCTCCTCCAATTTCTCCTTGTAATTCTTGGCAATCTGATTTGTGTATTTCTCTTTTAATGGACGTGTTAAATATATTGATCCACCATTTTTGTTCAAAAACTCCTTGAATTTGTCGTTGCCGCCACATTTCATCATTCTCAATTGCTTGTAAGTCCACTTCTGATCTAAGGTAGAAGATTTGACAAAACTGATGTGCACACCCATATTTCTATGACTTGCACTGCAATTCAGACACACAAATATACCGAATGGAATTGACGTCCAGGTCGCATTCCTGGAATCGCAATCAAAACATTTCTTGTTTGCTGATCTCCTTTGCAACTTAGTAAAGATCTTTTTGATCTCCTCCTTACTGGCAAAATCCTCTTCCCCCATTATGTAGGTATCTCTTCTATTCTTTGTTTTTGATAAAAAGACGGAGCAGAAATGTACAATCTAAGAATTTGTATATACTGTAACTGCTTGTTTCGTGTGTTGACCAACATATTTGGTGTTCTTTTTTATTTTTTTCTGACTTTTCGCTATTTTTTTTTCCCTCCCCTTGTCAGAGAATTTACGATTACTATTCTTTTTTTTCTGTGCTTTGTGGGCAGGCGAAAAAAAGCTAAAGATAAATCCTGGATATTGGGTTCTAGACTATCGACGTAAACAGACGGCACTCTAAGTTTTCATGAAATGATGAATTAATTACCTGACGGCTTGTTCTCGGGTCGGATGCTTAAGCTATTATTATTATTTTCCAATTATTCATCCTTTTTCATTTTCATGGTGGATTACGCTATCATAAGTTTGATAAGGTCCAATATATTTGAGGATACATATATTTTTGATGTCATCATCAGAACAGGTCTTATACGAAAGTGCAACAAAGAGAAGGCGATTGCTGAACGATATTAAAGATGAGGATCGAAGTCTGGGAACGTTGCCGGATGATAGGTTAGAAAATATGAATCAAGCTGCCCGTAAGTTAGATTTTGAAGAAGCAATCAGAATGGCTACAAGCAATAAGATCAATTCTAAAAATACATGGGATTTTGCGTTAATTGACTATTTTCATGATATGAATTTATTGCGTGGTCGGGATGGAACATCTATAAATTTCCAGAAGGCCGGTGCTACATTAGATAGCTGCATGAAGATCTTTTCTCATAGAATTGATTCTATTGTAGCAGATACGGGAAGATTATTATCTGGCCTTAATCAACGAAATGCTACATCTGGCGGCTCTAAATCGGGTAACGATGTTTCTCAAGAGGAAAATACAATAGAAAATATAAGAAAGCGTGCAGCAAGAAATAAGAAACCTAAATTAACCCTTCAAGATAGTTTCCATGATATCAAAATTAGGCATTATGATCAAGCATTAAACGTTGATCCTCTATTTAAGAAGGCGATTGCTGAGTTTGATGAGGGAGGTGCGAAGTCCTTATTGATGAATGTTCTTAAAATTAACTCGAAAGGTTTAATTGTTTTCGATGAGACATTATCGAAGTCATTACTTTCGACTCCATTTTCGGCTGATAATAATGAAACTCGTTGTGAACCCGATAAAGCTTCTCCTGATACATTGAAGAATGTGCAAGAATACTTATCAATGCATAAATTCAATGCTTCAGCAGAGTTTAAAAGCGCCACTATTTGTCGGTCAATGGGATCTCTTGTAAGTGCATTGGATGATACCGATACGGCAAGTACATTTATTGATTCCATTCTTCAGCCACAGGAAACCGGTAAGAACGTAAATGCTGAATTAGATTTAAATGATCCTGCCAATGTGGAAGAGCCTAGAGAATTGCTATCAGATGAGAATGATGATGGACACCAAACTGCAGACAAGCATATTTCAGCAGGTCCTGATGATTTTGTCGGAAATGAATATGAAATTGAGAAAATTGATAAGGAGGCTTTATGTGCTCTCGATTCCAGCAATCCGAATTGGAGTGGCAGTAATACCAATTCATGGAAAGTTGAACTCTTCAAACGTAAAATGGGCAATACTCTTCGTAAAGAATTGATGAAATCGGACCCGAATAAGGGCACTGATGAAATAGAAGTTTTGAGGAGTACAGGAGGTAATACGTTAAAAGGGGGTAAGCATCATGCCGTTATAGATTTTACGAAAGACTTCACGAAGAAAGAGGAGAGGACTTTATTTCGTAAAGGGAAAAAGAAGGTGTTACGTCAACCAAAGCTGGACAATAAGGTGTGTATCACATTGCCTGATGATCTACGATGGAATTCGGAAAGATTGTTATCCCTATTCGACAAGCCGGACAGTAAAATCAATGTGTTCAGAAAAAGAAGTCTTCAAAGTACAAACGAAAACACACTTACGAATGCTGCTGGAAATGTTGATGATGTTGAATATGATGATATACCTGATGCCCCTGACTTGGAAATATCTTCCCATAATGAAAATGAAGAAGATATAGTAGTCGATAACGATATGCAAGGAATTTCTGGCGATTTCGACTTCAACATGCTGTTCAGTTCACAGGATGATTCAAATGGTATTGGTCTTAACTACGCTAGAGCTTCAAAAAAGGTTGATATCAAGCTTTTAAAAGACAACATGTGTGGCAGTCTACTCTTTTGTTGAAGAAGAAGGACTCTTCTCTGTTAAGGTTAAGTGATATCATTAAAGACACTCTTGAGAAGTATAAATCAAAGCAAAAGGATGACATATCAACATCGTTCCTTTTTATCTGTATGCTACACCTGGCCAATGAGCATGGGTTGCAAATGGAAGGTAATGAAGCGCATACAGATCTAACGATCAAGTCCCAGGAGGAAGCTATTACAGGTTCTTAGCTTTATATTTAATCTATGATACATCTGCTGTCACAAGTACAAAGTCATTAACCAGTATGTTAGTTTACTATATAAAATTTGTTTTGCCGACAGAATAACCGATCACTCTAATCACTCTTCCCGATTGATTTCGGTTGTTTCTAAAGTATTTGTAGTATCCTGACTATCATCGGATGCATTGGCAAGAACTTTACCACGACTGTAGTATTCATCCTTTAATTGACTATTGACTTCATTGAAAAACGCGCGTGCTTTCTTTATAAACACAATCAATAAGAAAATTATCCAGATAGAGAAGCAAAGGATATTGCATAGTCTAATGGTCATACTTTGAGTTGCTAGGGAGACCCAATATTTTATCATTGGACTAAATTTAGTTCCTTCATTCTCCAATGGAGGAGAAAGTAGCCAATGGAAATTATCATCTGGATGTTTCCAAGCATAAATTGCTGCGTTCGTTAGCCATATAGCTGCAATCAAAAAGCTGACAATGAAGATTTGATGCCTAATTTTAAATGAAATTGATAATCTCGGGTTAAAGGATATCACAAGGCCACTAACATAATTCATCGATATGGAAGTCAAACCTGCAAGAAGCACCCTATATAACTGCAACACCCAGCCTCCATGTTGATTTGGCATACCCGCTAAATACTCATCAAAGTAGTTTCCTGGCAAAAGTAAACCAAAGATCAAAATGATTACCTCCGTAAGCAAATGCATCACAAAAGTGAATCCCATTTTTACATATGGAGCCGCTTGTACCAAAATTGTTCTGCATCGAGAAAAGATATGTTTTGTCACTTTCATTATAATGGAAGTATACTCATTAATTTTAGGCACCTTGTTATTTTCATCCTCATTTTGTAACTCCTCATTATCTGCTGGCTTGCTCTGCTGCTCTGTCATTATGTGTGTCGCAATATCAAAAACTTTTCCGAGTGTCACTATCATACAGACAACAATTGTACTTTTCCAGACATCTAGGGTAAAGATATCTGAATCTAAACCCCAATTCGTTGATTTATCACCAAAGGACATACAAAGTTCAAAAAGAATGCCAACAAAGATACAGAAAGCATATATGAATAGCGTAATTAGCATTGAAAAGGTCCACATCAATCCAAAAAGTGAGAATACCCGCTTTCTGAAATTTGGAGGGCGGTAAACAACAGTGTAAGTAGTTGCATTCAATGGCTCCTCATCACCGTACGGATTGTACTTTTCTTCATCATCCACTAGAGGAGGAATTGGAGCTAGCAATTTGTCATCCTTGGTGACTGGTACAAATAATGTCCTAACAAATTTACGTCCAACCTGATCATTATCAGGTGCTCTCACGTAATTTCCGTCTGGAACAAAGCAGCAATTGACCTCTTTGTGTTCTTTAAAGAAATTTCCCGCCTCATGCTCGGTAACTGGATTTGAAAAGTCTGGCTTTTCATGGAAGTGTAGGGCGTGATTCAGCTTGTTCCTGTAAAGAACGTGACCTCTTTCAGACGGTATTTTTTCCCCTAATAGGAAGGATGATAACCTTAGTATTGAGCAAGAATACTTGAACACAAACTTCCAATAGTCAATAATTTTGTCCTTTGAAAAGGATCCAACAAAGAAAAGAGCAAGATATCCGAGTCTTTCAAAGTTTGAAGCCCTTGTAACGGATGGTAATATCTTTACAGGGGAAAATAGCCTGATACCCCAAGTAACAATCGTAAATTCGATGTGTATGTATAAACTGTAGATTATTGCAGATAAGCCAATGTGACTAAGTTTGAGTAAGAATGGCCTCATTAGGGCATCGTGTATAAGCCTGATATTTGGGTCATCTGATGGACGAATGAAGAAAAGAACACCTTCCCGCAATATATTTGATCTAATCATACTGACGAAGGCAGCAAAGAAGTACATGAAGAATGTACCGATGAACCATAATGGCACATAGCTAAAATCAAGTGTTCCAAAAAGTGGCGGCTCTATTTTGTAGGTGTACAAGTTTTCATTGAAAAATGGCACTAAAGCGAACTCAACCTGATATCCACAAAATAATGGAAACACTAGCCATTCGATCATGACAAGAGCGAAAATCTTTAGCACACACACCAATTCCAAAAGAACCGTGTATATTGAACGATAGCCGCCCGATAAAGGATTGCTTTGACTGCAAACGCTTTCCATTTTACGCATTATTAAAAGTATCAAGGATAGAACAACACTAAAGCCAATTATAACAGTAGCCCTTCGCTCGAACAAATTGGTAGTTGGCGTCCAGTTAATCGTATTCAAGTACGCATTTTCACATGGATAAACAAAATTCGAAAGAAAGAACCCAGTAATCTTTTGAACCACGACTTTCTCTGAAATCCAATTGTACAACTGCATCACGGTATTCGGAGCCTTTAACTCGTAAAATGACTTTGAAATGGGAATGTAGGCGTGTAAGAAAGTTGATGCCTTTGTTAGTAATGAAAGCAGAAGTCTTATAGCCATGTCAGCTATTCCGACGGTTATCATACCCAATAAAGTAGGAATTGTTTTCAAGCAAATTAAAACACCTGGTACAGCAACATCAATAAATGCAGTTGTCTGAAGAACAAATATAGGACCTTTTCTACCATTGAAGAAGCCATTGTTTTCCTCACGACCCACATTGTCATTTTGAACGGCAGCATCTTCATCATTAATATCTTCATTCATCGCAGGTTCAGCAAGTAAATTATCGTCGTTGGCACGAAATTGAGCGGGTAAATCATGATTCCTATCAGGATTATTACGGTGCTCTTCTTCAAGCATTCTGTTCGCAATATGAACGAGTTCTTGAATATCTTCCGGATCCATTTCATTGTTTTCATTGTTATGGCCATCAATATCACCCTCATCTACCACACCATTTTCATTTTGTTGATTTAATCTTCGAAGTTGTCGTTGATGCAATATATCAAATATCTGATGCATCCGAGGCTCTGGCCCTATTTTCTTTTTGATAATTTTGTTGAAACCTTCATCACTGAGTACCGATCCCTGGATGAGCATCATAGATCCCAATGCAAGTGTGTATTTACTAATCGTCATAAGACCCTTTAACCACGTATTATCGAAAATCAATTGTAGTTTTTGAAAATTATCTGTCAAATCACTAGGTGTTCTTCCTGGTATCTCCTCGCCGTATAAAAAGCCATAGACGTAATCTGAATATGGAACAGTGCAGCCAATAAGCCAATCAAGATACCTGTCCACACAGGAGACAAATACTGGTACCTGTATCACTATGCACACAAGAGTAAGTATGCTAAGATAGGCGTGGTACAAAATTACTTTGAAATGGGAAAACGCTCTACCGATAATAAGAGGAAAAGGTAGAACTTCTGGTGTATCTGGCTGATACACTGTTTTGAATGTGTATGGAGCGTTACAAATGTCGCAACGTTCTTTGTGTGAATGTTTCAGCCATGATTCCAAGCACTCTTGATGAATATATTTAATTGATCCACGGCATTTACAGGGATGAAATAAAGGTGCATCATCTGTACCTTCACACCGGCAAATCCGGCAAACAGGAATATCTGTGGGCATATCCTTGATGTAAGTTATTGGATGTGTTCAAAATTGCCAGCACTATAGTTTATAATAAGGTGAATTAGGGAAAGTGTGAGAGGTATAGTAGTAGTAGTACATTGAAAGATTGGGAATCTTCGGCTCAAAAAAAAAAAAAAAAAAAAAATTGGAGGAAAAAAAAATTTGGAGCACAAAGTTGGCCTACCTCGTTTGCCAATATGGTAAATTTAATTCCGAAATTGCTACGGTTCAAGTCTGTTTATTATAAAGGCTATGCTAATCATAAACACAAAGCTATTCTATACTTTCATGGTATATATAATATTATTTACTTTGATGTTCAGAATATAGCACTGAGAACTGTTAGATAAATAACCTGGAATATCGATCCCAAAGTGGAAATTAATGTAAATACTACAACATTACAATCCCTGAGAGATAAAGCAACTCCCCCACAGGCAAAATTTTTAAACATTAAAATCAATTAATTTATTCCCAATATACAAATAAAACGAAAAAATGCAATACCAACAGACCAAATTAAACGAATGCATCTCAACTAATGATCAATCGCTTAATCCACTTCCTCAACGGAAGGACCATTGTTGGCACCAGTGCTTGGACCACTTCCAGCACCTGGCATACCGCCTGGCATTCCACCCGGCATACCACCTGGAGCCGCACCTGCTCCTGGAGCTCCACCTGGAGCTGCACCCGGTGCACCACCTGCAGCATACAACTTTTGCATGATTGGATTGGCCTCTTGTTCCAATTCCTTCTTCTTGTCCTCGAACTCATCTTTGGCAGCAGTCTGGTTAGAGTCCAACCAGCTGATAACCTCCTCGCACTTCTTGAGTAACTTATCCTTGTTATCAGCGCCAACCTTGTCAGCAAACTTAGCGTCAGATGCAGTGCTCTTCAAGGAGAAGGCATAAGACTCCAAAGTGTTCTTGGCCTGGATTCTGTCAGCCTCCTTCTGATCCTCAGCCTTGAACTTCTCGGCCTCAGAGACCATCTTATCAATCTCCTCCTTTGACAATCTGCCCTTGTCGTTCGTAATGGTGATCTTCTGGGACTTACCGGTACCCTTCTCAACTGCAGAAACATTTAAGATACCGTTTGCGTCGATATCAAAGGTAACCTCAATCTGAGGAACACCTCTTGGTGCAGGTGGAATTCCAGTCAACTCGAACTTACCTAACAAGTTGTTGTCCTTGGTTCTGGTTCTCTCACCCTCGTACACCTGAATCAAAACACCTGGCTGGTTATCAGCATATGTGGAGAAGATCTCCGACTTCTTGCAAGGAATTGTAGAGTTTCTTGGAATCAACTTTGTCATCACACCACCGGCGGTCTCAATACCCAACGATAATGGTGTAACATCCAAAAGCAACAAGTCCTGAGTCTTTGATGATTCATCACCAGTCAAAATGGCAGCCTGAACTGCAGCACCGTATGCAACAGCCTCATCAGGGTTGATGGACTTGTTTGGCTCCTTGCCGTTGAAGTAATCGGAAACCAACTTCTGGATCTTTGGAATTCTTGTGGAACCACCAACAAGCACAATCTCATCTATTTGAGCCTTGTCAAGCTTTGAATCTCTCAAAACTTTTTCGACGGGGTCCAGAGTGGATCTGAACAGATCTGAGCAAAGTTCCTCAAATCTTGCTCTCGTAATTGATGTGTAGAAGTCAATACCCTCGTACAAAGAGTCAATCTCAACGGATGTTTGTGCTGAGGAAGATAATGTTCTCTTGGCTCTCTCGCATGCGGTTCTTAATCTTCTCAATGCTCTCTGGTTGCCAGTCATGTCCTTGTGGTACTTTCTCTTAAATTCATTAGCAAAGTGAGTAACCAATCTGTTATCAAAGTCCTCACCACCTAAATGGGTATCACCTGCAGTGGCCTTGACCTCAAATATACCCTCATCTATGGACAAAAGAGAAACATCGAAAGTACCACCACCCAAATCGAAGATCAACACATTCTTCTCACCGCTTCCCTTCTCCTTATTCAAACCATAAGCAATAGCTGCAGCGGTAGGCTCGTTAATAATTCTCATCACGTTCAAACCGGCAATGGTACCGGCATCTTTAGTTGCCTGTCTCTGCGAATCGTTGAAATAAGCAGGAACGGTAACCACGGCATCCTTCACCTTCTCTCCCAAATAAGCCTCGGCTGTAGTTCTCATCTTAGTCAAAACCATGGAAGAAATTTCTTCTGGTGTGAACACCTTCGTCTCACCCTTGTACTCCACCTGAATCTTTGGCTTTCCCTCAGAATCAATAACCTTGAACGGCCAGTGCTTCATATCATTCTGCACCTCCTGGTCAGTAAACTTCCTACCTATAAGTCTCTTTGCATCAAAGACAGTGTTGGTAGGATTCATGGCGGCCTGGTTCTTGGCAGCCTCACCAATTAATCTCTCGGTGTCTGTGAAAGCCACGTAAGAAGGAGTGGTACGGTTACCCTGGTCATTAGCAATGATGTCAACTCTGTCATTTGCAAAATGACCAACACATGAGTACGTAGTACCCAAATCAATTCCAATAGCCTTAGTCATTCTTTTGTACTATGATTATATGTGTATGTATATATGTTATGCTTTATTTCTAAGCTCTGTTTGTTGCTCTAACGAATTAAGCTCGATAGTAGACAATTAAATATTCACACTGAAGCGAAATGAAAATAAACTACTATAAATTGCTACAGAATCGTGGGTTATTGACAAAACTACCCCTATATATATATGCCCTTCGGCTTGCTGCCACATTTAATTGATCCTGGGTGCCCTCTTGTACTTTGTTCCGGTAGCTTCCAGGATCCTCTTTTTCCTTCTATGTGAATTTTCTCCACTTAATTGCAAAAAACTGCTAAGAGCATGTATGCGGCTGTAAGACAATGGAGTGCAATAGATTATTCGAGAATTTTCCTTTTTCCTCAATGGCAACGAAAGCTGAGCAGCAATCCAGAACTGAATTTCACTCTGAAGAAAAATTCTTTCCCCTTCTTTTTCTTCAGCCAACTCCCAGTATGCATCAATTCTGGTCTACGCGATTCTTACCCGGGTAGTCATCAGTTGACGTCTAACTCATTTTTAGAATGCTTTTTCTCTTTCAAACATTTACAGACGCGTCATAAGACCATCGAATTTTCTGGTTAATTATTTTGTAAGCTTTATAGTCGGCGATAATGAAAAATATAATGCATACATAGAAAAAGCCTGATTATCTACCCGATACTTCAAATCCTCATTCTAATCGTAAAATAAAAGTCTTTTGACAAGTCCATACTTTTAAATATATTTCACTCATTCTTCTTAACACCACTGGTAATTGCTCTCTTTGCGAGTTTTGCCATTTTGCTAAACCAGAAAAAGTTCAAACAGTTGAAGCCAACATTCAAGCCAAACACAAGAGGGATAAAAATGGCTGGGAGTTGGTCTTTAACGGTCAAGCACATTTTGAAAGCTTTGCATGATGCATAGACTCCCCAAACGCATCTTGTTAAAAAGAAAGTAATAATTAAAAATGCTCCGTTAATCATGAAAGCCTTCTCGTTGATAAGGTCTTTGGGTCCACGTGTGAAAAACCAAAATAAATTGACAAATGGTGTGCTTAACTCAAAGATAAGGAATGCGGGGATTAATGGCTGGCAGTATCCCCTAAAAGTGGTGGTGAAAACGATAAGAGAACCAGTAGCATGAAATAGATATTGGTAACCATAAAGATCAAAGTGGTAGATGCAACAGTATACCAAATCCCAAATAAAATAACCACATGTTAAAGCGCATGCAAGACCTGCAAAATCATATGTTCCAAATATCGGATTTTCACGAAACAGTGGGTGTGCAAACATGGGAATGCATAGCAAAATAGCGACAATTGCCTGGGTAAATGATGTAATATGAACATCAAAGTCTGATTTAAGCTTTTTATTCTCAAGGGTCCTGTAATATGATCCGAATATTCTGTTATTTAGTATTGGGGCAAGCCATGTTATAGAAAAATAGAATATAGTAGCCACTGCTAATTCGTGCCAATGTTGAAGAAATAGATCATCTGTAGTTTCCGGAAATGGCCGGTACTTCAAGAAAGGATCACTGTTGAAATATATCATATTCTTTACCAATCCAACCTGTCTTTACTAACTTGGTTGAGTATACCAGAAAGTTTCTTGTTGCTCTTCAAATAAACTATCTTTAAACTTTAATCGTATAAAATTCACCCGCCCTTTTATTCTTCTTTATGCCGGTTTCGGGAGGCCATCGTTAATCCACCGAGGGTGCTCAAAATTTACCCGAAGAATTTCGTTGGGTGAAAAACATTAAATAAAAAATAACAGGAAGGATTGATTGGTCGTCCATAATTACAGGACTGTATCTATAGATCTGATTGCACCACTTAAACAGAATACCAACTTTGCACTTTGACGACTATTAAAATGGGAATGTTCAAAAATGATATTCCTTTACTATATATTGTGTTCCGATCGCTTTTAAAGATTGCACATGCACGAAGCACGTTTTATCACCAAAAAGTACCTGTACGGTATATCTTTTTAACCCCTAAAATAAGCCTTTCACATGTTTATTACTGTTACTTTCTTGTACATTTTTGAAATAATTCATTTACTATTCTCTAATTTATGTTGTACAGAGTCCTTGCAACTTGGATAATTTGTCCTATCAGTTGCAGATGATAGCCAAACACACAAAAAAAAAAAAAATAATAATAACGAAAAACGTTTTTCAAGATCACAGTAAGATTTTTGAAATAATAATGGTGGTTAGAAAATTTCTTGCCTAAGCATGTTTCCGCACTTCCCTGTGATAATAAAGTTTTTGACTAATTAGTGTCCCCTTTCCGTATCTCGTTCACCTTTTGAGCAACATCCGGACCACAACAACGTTATAGTGAAATTTCACTGGAAACACACGACATATCGCAAATAACATGTCATCATTTAAATTGGTTTGTTTGGGAAACCCCCTATTAGACATCCAGGTGGATGTTGATAAGGACTACTTAGAAAAGTATGAACTTAAAGACAACGATGCCATTTTGGCTGCAGAGAAGCATCTTCCTATCTACAAGGAGATTTTGGAAATGAAAGGTGTGAAACTTGTTGCCGGTGGTGCTGCTCAGAACACTGCTAGAGGTGCCCAATATTTATTACCCGAAAACTCTGTTGCTTACTTTGGATCGGTTGGAAAAGATTTGTACGCAGAGAAATTGACCGAGGCAAACAAGTCTGTTGGCTTAACAACACGTTATATGTATCAGGATGATTTTGCCACTGGTAAATGTGCTGCTTTGATTTACAAGAATAATAGATCTTTGGTTACCGATTTGGCCGCTGCTAACCATTTCAAGCCATCACATTTGCAAAAGCCTGAGAACTGGGCTGTGGTTG
Organism: Brettanomyces bruxellensis; assembly: GCF_011074885.1. Taxonomy (NCBI): domain Eukaryota; kingdom Fungi; phylum Ascomycota; class Pichiomycetes; order Pichiales; family Pichiaceae; genus Brettanomyces; species Brettanomyces bruxellensis. The sequence continues at coordinate 407,265 of NC_054686.1, forward strand.
AAGATGCAAACGTTTTCTATATTGGAGGTTTCCACTTGACAGTTTCTCCCGAGGCCATTGAGCTTTTAGGAAAGCATGCTGCTGACAAAAACAAGATCTTTATCCTTAACTTCTCTGCACCATTCATTCCTATCGCATTTAAGGATGCCCTTGACAAGGTCCTCAAGTATGTTGACATTGTTGTTTGTAATGAAACTGAGATTGCTTCTTACGGTGAATCCCACGGAATTGAGAGCAAGGACTTGGACGAAATTGCAAAAAGCATACTGTCTCTTCCAAAGGCTAACACCAAGCGTGACAGAGTAGTTGTTTTCACTCAGGGCACTGGTCCAACACATTACCTCACAGCACAGTCTATCAAAACTTACCCTGTGAAGAAATTGGAAAGCGACAAAATTGCAGATACCAACGGTGCTGGTGATGCTTTCGCAGCTGGTTTCACTGCTGGTTTGGTTGAAGGAAAAAGCATTGAGGAGTCTATTAAGATAGGGCAATGGCTTGCTTCTCTTTCCATCCAGGAGGTTGGTCCATCGTATCCTTTCCCTAAGCAAACATATTCTGCCTAAATGTGTCATTCTACAGTCCTTGTGAAATTTTGCTTGACTTACATATATGAATATATATAATAACCAGGTTAGGATTTATATCAAATTTATTAAGCTGTAGTCCGGGCTTTATAGTTTAAGTATAAGAAAGAAGAAGAAAAATGTCAAGCCCGACGCAAGAGTTTAATTCTCATCATCTGCTATTTCTTCGAGGATTGGTGTGCGCTTCCTGGCCTCTGTAGTTTTTGCCTTGGAGGAAGTTGTTGTTGTTGCTGCTGTTGTTGTTGCGATGGGTTCTGCTGTCTTTTCGGTACTCGCATCACCTGTATCCTTTGTAGTCTTACGGTGTTTGTGCTTGTGACCCTGCTTCTTGCTACTTGGATCTTCCCATCCGTACAATGGCTTGAAACTGTCAATAACACCACAATCGGCAAACAAGTTTGGGAAAAGCCAGAAACGTCTCGACATAGTAAAGTATGACACTATGAATATGATTAATCTTATGAATGCAATACCAAAGAATGCAGCAATGAGTAATAACAAGCCTGTACTCAAGTACCAAACTCCTGTTCTCATCCAAACAGGCCAAAGAGGGAACAACACTACAGCAAAGACTGCTGCGACACCAAGAATTGAATATAGCCAGAGGAATGGATTTGGGGGCTCGAAGTTCCACATGAAGTATGTATCCGGCTGTAAAACTGCCTTGTGTATGATTTCTAATCCAGGAGTAGTTTTATTAACAGGCAAACCTCTCTCTTTGGACTCCTTTGTCTTCAACTTGCGAACAGGAAGAACAAGCTGATTCTGAATTAGCATGACAAATATTTTTTGTGCGCTGGCTTCATCCTTAACAGGTGGATATAATTCGGGTGCCTTGGAGCTTTTCTTTTCATACTCTGGGCTTTGCAATGCCCTCACAAATCTCTTAAACCTGAAAAAGTCTTGTTTTGAGTTGCCGGCCGAAGCATTGATTCCTTGTCTTTGTTTTAAGACTTTGCTATATCTTACCGAAGATGCAATTGCAATGGCAGTTGGGTTTTTCCGTGCAGTTGTAGCCACCTTATGAGCCCGCATTTTTCCTTGCCCAATATTCAGGTTAGCATTACCTTGTTGAAGAGGATTTTGATAATTCATGTCTGATCTTTATGCAAATGGTATTAGAACGCAACTTTGTCTTGTTTTCTTTTAATTTCTTATAGAATATGGTACTTAGCAGCTTACTTATATGACAGTTCAACAATCCTACTTATTCTAGCAAGCTCGAGTTTAGAATTATTTATTCCATATAGCCTTCGTCATATGTATCGTATAGGTCGGGTACTTTTGGAGATCTCTCAGTCGGTTCCATCACTCCTATTTTTTTTTTTTTTCACTACCTGTCTTTTTTCAATTTACGTTCCAAAATTGAAGAGCGTAAGAGAAAAAAGTACAAGCACAAATATTTCGCTCCTCCAGCGCTTTCTTGTTTCACTTCTATGATTTATGGTCGATCGCACTAAATTCGCGCTCTGCTTGCCAAGCATTGTTCCGCTTGATCAATGGAGTACATCCCAGTTTTCTTATCTACATTTTACAGACAGAAGTGTAAAACTTCTTCCTTCCTTTTATATATATCCGTCTGTTCTGCCATTACCGTACCTTCATCCTCAAACATATTTATTTATTACTGTATATATCATTAGAACATATCTATTAACATCGTGCTCGAACTGAAGTGACTAGTTAATTTGAAAACGCCGACATATTTTTTTTCTGATGGAACGCCGTCTTGAAACAATCTTTTGGAATTAATATGCTTCCCAAAAAGGCTCGTCCCCCAAGCTCTCAAAGTATAAATTCAAATAAGTCAAATTGTGAATCAAAAGCTGAAGGGTTTTCACTGTTTGATAACGAAACAGAACGTGCCAGAAGAGCATTTATCAATGATGGTTCCTCACAATCAGGATGTGATCTATTCCCAAAAATGGGTGACAGATTACAAGGCAACCCAGAAGATGAAAATACAAATATACTTGAAGAAAATAGCAAATATGAATCTAATCAATTTATTAAAACCAATGCAGCGTCAAATTGTTCTGGAAGCAATATAAAGGATCTTGCTGATGGTAATATCAATGCTGATCATAGTGCCTCGTCATTTGTTCAGTCTACAATTATTGATGGAAGCGATGATAATGATGATAATCTGGATACATCTATTCTTAATCGGATTTTGGATACCGTCTCTGCAGAGAAGATAGATGATTCTGGGAGGTCTCGCTTTTTCTTTAGAAATTTGTACGAAAAATACAAGGGTGAAAGCATTCGTTATAGAGATCATGATGACAAAAACCTTGGTAATCAGCCAAGTGACTTTGAGATCTATAATAATGAAGTTGCCCAGGAAGAAAAAATCAGAAAAAGACTTTGTACAATGAAGGCTGAACGATATAGTACGCCCAATCATGCGCATTATCTTCCGATTCTTAATATTGGCGATTTGGATAGTGGATTCATCAAAGCTGTTGATACATCTATTGATAAGCCTTTGAGGGCTAAGATGAATCAGCGATCATCGCACTGGTATAATAGGCTGTTTAGTAAAGCAAATTCTGTATCCGGAAAGCCAAGCAATGTTGGTAGCTGCAGTCCAGATAATTTTACCAAATACTCTGGAGAACAAAGCTCACTCAAGAACATGCTAGTTGATAGTGGAACTCTAAAGAGTTCAATGAGAAATAATAACTTGTCCCCTCTTGAGATGCATTCATATGATCTTGTGAATGATTTCTCCGAGAAAAGATTAGCTGATGATCGTACCACTTTTGCTCTTGAAAGCAATGAAGAGAGTGAGAATATTTCTAGTATCGGCTTTATTGTTAGTAATGAGGAAGAAGTAGACTATAACTTTAATGTTATTGGTGAAAGAGGTGGTTCAAATAAGTACTCCGATTTACCTGAAGGAAGGAAATCTGCTGGTTCATGGTTCAATTTTCGACAGTATTTCCCTCATCACAGAACGAAACTTTGTACCATTTTCAAAAGTCTTAATCCATTTAATAAGGTTCGTGAGCAGATGAACCATCATTACCAGATTCAAAGAAAACTTAAGTTACGTCATTTGCATCAGATTGCATTGGGTGGAACATTGGGTGTTGGATTATTACTTTCCTCAGGAAAGGCCTTTTCTATTGCAGGTCCGTTGGGTTGTCTTCTTGGTTTTATCATTGCTGGAATAATTGTTTTATCCACCATGTTATCATTTTGTGAAATGGTTACTCTCATACCACTTTGCGGTGGTGTCTCTGGTGTGTCCGCAAGGTTTGTTGATGATGCCTTTGGATTTGCCCTTGGTGTTAGTTATTGGTTCAGCTATATGATTGGAATGCCCACAGAAATAACTGCTGCATCCATCATGTTAAGTTTTTACTCAAATTTAAACATTCCAGGGCCGCAAACGGCAGCCTGGATATCGCTTTTTCTAATTTTCGCTACATTTGTGAATTTATGCGACATCAAAGTCTATGGGGAATTTGAGTATTACTCAACCGTGATAAAGTTGTTGTTTATTTTAGCATTAATGATATATATGGTTGTTCTTAACTGTGGTGGTTCTTCTCCATTTCACAAAAAGATCGGCTTTCATTACTGGAACAGTGCAGATTCGGATTTAAGCCACTTCATAACTTTTGGTCCTTTCCGGCCCACGTTTGATGTTAATGACAACGGGTTAGGTTCATTGGATGGAATTGGTGGTGCTAAAGGAAGATTGTGTCAAGTCATAATTGCGACGGCTGTGGCGGCATATGCCTATGTTGGTACTGAAATTGTTATCATTGCTGGAAGTGAGGCAAGAAATCCTAGAAGAGCAATTCCAAGTGCTACTCGAAATATCTACTGGCGTATTCTCTTCTTCTATATTCTGTCCATATTTGTTGTGGGATTGAACATTTACAGTGGCGATCCACGTCTTCTTCGATACTTTAGTGGAGGTAGTTATAAAGCCAATGAGAGTCTACAAAATTATGTGATAGATAATGTTGGAGGCAATGTTTGCACAACGCATTTGCTAACGTGGGCTGGCTTTTCCAACGGTAACCAGTCGCCATTCATAATTGCGATACAAAGTGCAGGTATGTGTACTTTTGCGGCGGTTGCTAACGCGTTTCTTCTCTACTTTGCAGTTACTGCTGCAACTTCGCAGCTTTATGCTTCATCAAGAACGTTATACTTCATGTCAATTCAAGGTAAGGCTCCTAAAATATTTTCGGTCTGTACAAAGAATGGGGTTCCTTATGCAAGTGTTCTTTTCACAGCATTATTTGGTTCACTTGCATATCTATCTGTCAACCATAATACCGCTTTAGTTTTTGAGAGATTATTGAGCATCTGTTCATCTACTGGATTGTTGGTTTGGTCTGGGATGTGCCTATCGTTTATTAGATTCTTTTATGGGCTCAGTCTACGCCCAGATATAATCAACAGGGATGATGAGAATTATCCGTATAAATCACCATTACAACCATATTTGGCATACTTTGGAATGATAGCTGGATTTTCGATCGTTATTTTGTCTGGATTTTTGGTGTTTCTAAGGGGAAGTTGGTCCTCTGCAAATTTTATTTCCAGTTACGGCTCTTTGTTCCTTTTCATACTTTGCTATGTTGTATACAAGGTGTTCAGAAGGACAAAAATTCATAGGTTAGACCAACTAGATCTTGACTCTGGTAGAAGAGAGATAGACCGTATTATCTGGGAGGACGAACAAAATTACGTCAGCAACTTCAAGGAAATTATTCATAAAGGTATCGATTTGTTGCTTTAGTATAAGCTTTTTAATATACAGTGTACCTATTATATATCGCCAAGTTTTTCAAGAAGCTCTTTCTTCTTGTGCGCCACGATCATCTCCTCGACTTTCTTATCTACAGCTGATTTGTCGGCTATGAAGTCCTCTGTCGGAATTGTAATTGTGGGTTTAGCCTCAGTCTCACATCTTCTTGAGGCAGCCCTTGTAACTGCTCTCTCGTATTTTATAATGTCATCATCCTTAGTATTTCCGGGGGTAGCCGGATTTAGTGAATGTTTGAGTTCTTGACGTGTTATAATTGGAGTAGGTAGAGATTTGTCCCCCAAAGTTGATTTCACTTCATCTAAAAGTTCTTCTTCAGAGGGAATTCCTAATACACCATTTCCTATTCTTTGCTGTGATGATCGGTCCTCGTCGAGTAATCCATAATATCTAGCATCTAGTTGCAAGAGATTCAGCTGCTTCCTTGATTCATCCCTATACTTTTTCCTCCGAAAGTTTTGTGTATTCTCTGTTTTTTCTTCTCTGGATAATTTCAGAAGTTCTTGTACATCTGGGAGCTCTTTGGCCCTTCCAAAATATCGGCATCCTTTTATTATGGTTTCGTTACTGTTTGTTATAAATTGTAAATAGTCCGGACCACCAAGATCTTTAATTCTGTGTTCCCAAGCCCGTTTCTCGCGGAATAATTTGTTGAGCTTTGAATTCAAGTCTCTTATCTCATACTCATTGATTAATGGATTGTTTATCTTCATCAAACTCTTGTCGATATCTTGAATGCACATCTTCCTGAATAACTCTGCGTCTGTTACACTTTTGACATCTTCCGTAGATCTCGGCCTCTGCGTAGGAATTTGTGGTCCTTTTTGTGCATAATACAGGTTCAATAGCGATTGTGCTTTTTCTTTGTTTCTAGACATTAGCTTTCAAATATTTGTAGTGCTATTGAAAGTATTTATCTGAAACAGATGGTAAGATAGCAGGGACTAAGCGAATAAAAATTTAGCAGATGAAATTTTAATGGGTGAGCTAGTAATTTCTTCGCTCGAAAGTGTATCTATCATCTATCGAGCATTACTAAGGATGAGAACACTCAAATGACTTGGCCTTTCAACATTCTAATGGTGATTCTTAAAGTGTGAAAAGGGTGATTTTAATATATTTGCCAGCGTGCGCTAAATTTTTAAATAAATTTCTTGGAAGTGTTGCTGCCAATTCCATGGCTTTCGATCTAGATTATAACTTAATAGGGTACATCCAAAAAGACTTTATCCTCTTTCATGAAATATTATACTGCATATAGTACTATGTTCTCTTTAGAATTTCCATAAATGTCCCACAGTCAATTATTATTACAGGATTTTTATTTGCCAACTCTTTATTATCATAGAGCACATAATTAATATCTTCCTCCCCTAATCGCTTAGTTGAACAGGATAGGCGAAAGTCTATGGCTGTAAACCAAGAGACGTGTAAAAAATAGAAGGGAAGAATTTTCAACCGCGTTTCCTCTATTGTTGTCGATCACATTTGTACTTGCAAAGTAATTTTAGCACAGTTTTTTCCGCGTTTTAGTGTTCCCTGCTTCTGATATACGGCAGGCTGCATGGCTGGCTATCTCACAGAAACAGGTTATTGAAAATAAATATTCATATTCTCCGAAAGCTTAACATTTTTATCCCACCAATCTCCTTCGTTTTTATTCTCTCACCTGCTATTTCTTGGCAAAATACCAAGTAGGAATTGACAATGATGGTCTCGTCCAAAAGAAAAAACCGGCTGCTCATGATAGGAGCGTCCCTGTTCCTTGGACTATTGTTTTTCTTGGCTATCCCATCAAAGAAATCAAATGTCCCTTTAATACTAGACAATGGTTCTGATTACCTGGAGGATGAATCTTCAAAATATAAAGAAGGTGGTACGCTTTCCCAAAATTCTGATGCTACTTTAAAAGATGCTGACTCTGGCATAGCGGAAATTGGAAATACTGTTACCCAGTCAGAATTAGCTGTTGAAGAAGAAAACAAAGCTCCATACCCATTAGAAGACAAAAAGCAGGCAGAATCACAAGGCATAGTTCCATCTAAGGCTGCCGATGTCGGTGAAGCAAAGAAAACAGATGCTCCATCAAGTGGATGTTCATCTAAGGATAAAAAGTATGTTGTCATGATTGATGCTGGTTCAACTGGTTCCAGAGTCCATGTTTACACGTTCGATACCTGTGTGAGTCCTCCAAAATTGTTAGATGAGCAATTCAAGATGTTGAATCCGGGTCTCTCGTCATTTGATACTGATACTTTAGGTGCGGCAAAGTCACTAGACCCATTATTAGAAGTTGCATTGAACACTATTCCAACCGACAAGCAAGGATGTTCACCTGTTGCCGTTAAAGCCACGGCTGGTTTGAGATTATTGGGTGAGAAAAAAGCGAGTGCAATCCTAAAGGAGGTCAGAAAATATCTCGAGACAAAATATCCATTTCCAGTGGTTTCCGGTGATGGCATTTCTATTATGGACGGAAGTGACGAAGGTGTTTATGCCTGGATCACGGCAAATTTCCTACTTGGAAATATAGGAGGCAAAGAGAGGACTCCTACAGCAGCTGTTTTTGATCTTGGTGGAGGATCTACGCAAATCGTCTTTGAGCCAGAAGATGGTGAAGAAATGATTGATGGTGAGCATAAGTATGAGATTGACTTCGGTGGTCGACATTTCATCTTATACCAATATTCTCATCTTGGATATGGTCTAATGGAGGGAAGAAAGAGAATCAATTCTTTGGTCCTAGAATTACTATTGCAAAAGCATGGTTCTATATCTGGCTTGGTTCCGCTCACCGAATTAGAAGCGAAGAATCCTAAAGGACTCAAGGCTGAAGTTACATTGAAAAATCCATGCGTTCCTCCGGGTGTTGCCGCAAATAACATTCCCGTCAAATTAGAAGATGGTACTACATACTTGGTGAACTTTGTTTCTCCGGCAAAAGATGAGTCCGATACCTTAGCAGCTACCGCATCTACACAGTGTCGATTCCTTGCGGAGACTATTCTGAACAAGGATGCAAAATGTAAATCTAAGTCTTGCTCTTTCAATGGTATATATCAACCTTCACTCAGACATCATTTCCCTAAGAGCTCTGATATGTTTGTGTTCTCATATTTCTACGATCGTTTGCAGCCTATTGGAATACCTCAGTCCTTTACACTTCAAGAAGTGATGGATATTACACAGTTGGTGTGCTCTGGTTCATCTCTCTGGAATGAGTTTTTCTTGCAGAAGAGTTCAATCGAAGAGTTGGAGAACGAGCCATTGTGGTGTATGGATCTCTCTTTTATGACTGCCTTGTTACATACCGGTTATGATATTCGTCTCAACAGAGAACTTAGAACTGCCAAGACCATCGCTGGAAATGAGCTTGGTTGGTGTCTTGGAGCATCACTTCCATTGCTTGACCAGGGCTCTGGTTGGACCTGTAAAGTTGATAAGCAGTATTAAGCGCTTTTTTCTATTTAAATACTGAACGTTGATTATCAGGTGGCCGACCTGTTCGTATTTTATTTGTCAAGCAGGATCATGCTTGAGGACTATAGTCGCGACTGTAATTTTTCTCCCAACTTTTTTTTTTTTTTTGGTCGTATTTTCCAATGGTTGAGTAATTGTCATCGGCTGTTTCCGTCTCTAAAGGTCGATAATCAATATAACTATTTTCGGGACTCTGAAAGTTGGATTGTAATAAACGTTTTGGTGCCAACAAATTGTTTATTTAACCAAATATTTACCATAGCCAAGGGAATGCAATTTGCATAGCAGTTTTAATTGGTGTAAGGATAAATTGGTAACACTGATGTCTTCTTCAACAGACTCTCTTAATACAACTTCTTCATCTCCTGATACGCCCTCCTCTGAAACACCATCAGCTCAGCCCTTACAGAGGTCCGAATCGATGACATCCAAAGAGCCTATTTTGCACACCTGTTTCTTTGATGATAGACCTCCACAATCTATAACAGTTGGTTTTGATTCTAGGAACGACAGACTGTTTGAGGATAAAGATGATTATGCCATTTCTGGTGGGAAAGGTCTTGCTGACCAAGCAGGTTATTCGAGGCAGCGAAATCCGTTTCCCCAGGGTTTCCAGCAACGACATGATAATAATTTCCCACTCCCATCTTTGCTAAATAAAAGGAGGCTTGAGACGGACCAGGAATGTGAGACAACGAGTGAACTTTTGAACTCTCTCAAAGATAAAGGTCTTACGAGTATGCGATCACATACAGAATTGGCAAAAACAGCTCATGGCGTGCGAATTTTGGCAAGAAGGTTGGACAAGGCCACTATACATCTACAACTCAATTCGGTGATGATTATTACCAAGGCAAGAGATAATTCTTTGATTTTTCTCACCAGGGAGCTTGCATCCTGGCTGTTAAAGGAATCCAAGCACACAACCGTTTACGTGGATTTCCACCTAAAGAGGTCCAAACGGTTTTGTGCTGACACTGTCGCTGCATCTGCGGTCAACGGTGAGCAAAGATTAAAGTTTTGGGATAAGGCCGTGGTCACCCATAATCCTAATTTGTTTGATTTTGTCATTACTCTTGGAGGTGACGGAACTGTATTGTATGCTTCGACTATGTTTCAGCGTGCAGTTCCACCAATCATGTCATTTTCGCTTGGATCACTGGGCTTCTTGACGAACTTTAAATTTGAGGACTTTCGTCAGACTCTAACGCGTGCAATCAAGCATGGTGTCAAAACGAATCTCCGGATGAGGTTTACGTGTAGAGTTCATGATAGTCATGGCAAGCTCTTATGTGAACAGCAGGTTCTAAATGAGCTGACCGTGGATAGAGGTCCGTCTCCATGGGTCACAATGCTCGAATTATACGGTGATGGATCTCTCATAACGGTCGCACAGGCTGATGGGTTAATTATCGCCACTCCAACAGGATCAACTGCATATTCACTTAGTGCCGGTGGCTCTTTGGTGCATCCAAATGTCAGCACAATTTGTGTTACGCCTATTTGTCCGCACACTCTTTCGTTTAGACCAATTTTGCTACCAGACTCAATGACATTAAGAGTCCAAGTGCCTCTCAGAGCGAGGGCGCATGCATGGGCTTCATTCGACGGCCGTGAAAGGATAGAGTTATCTAAAGGTTATTATGTGTCTGTGTCGGCATCTCAGTATCCATTTCCAACTGTGCGATCATCGAAGACAGAGTATTTCGATAGCGTGAGCAGCGTATTAAATTGGAATAAGCGTGAAGAGCAGAAATCGTTTGTGAATCTTTTAACTGACAATAACAAGGAGTCTTACGGTAACTACAAATCTGATTCTGATGATTCGAAATTCGAAATTGATTATAACGATGAATCGGAGCTGGAAAGTGATATGTCAGAAAAAGTTAAGAGAGACCTTTGTATTGACCCACCAGCACAGTCAGATCTCCCTAAGCTGCAAAATTCCATAAAGGCAAATTTCTTCACCGGAACAAACGAAAGTACCAGCACATCGTCGCCGGACGACCATCTATGATGTGTATTTTTGTTTTGCCATGTACGTATTGATTGTTGGAACCTGATCTAGTCTAATCCAGCTCACAAGCTTTGAAGATAAATTAGAAGTCAAGAGATGAGAGTGATCACCTAGATATTATTCAGCACGATGTTTGCTGATATTTCTAGTTTATGCTCTGTGGTATCCTTCCTTGATCTGCTGCACAATAAATTTGCAGAAGATACCTACTTCGCTATGCCGAAACTATGGCATACAACTGGAGCAAAGAGTTGGACAACTAGCATAAAAAAAGGTATTAAGTTAGCTGAAATACAAATTGACATTAGAATATATATTATGAATATATAATGCCCTAAAATACAAATATTATGTTTGAAGGAATGGTTCATATTCCTAGTACGCGTGTTGCACATACATATGTCATAATACGACGTTATTATGAAAATGGGTTAGAAGAAGATTTCCATCAAATTAAGACAAATATACCTCAATAGACGTAGCTTTTTCAACAGTTATGCAACCTTGTCTGGGCTTTCGGTGGAAAACAAAATATAATATATATTGATTCATTTTAATTTCATTAATTGCTTTATTTATGTTTGAAATCAAAAGGTGATCACTGGCCAATACACTTAGAATTGAATATTCACTACGTGAACTATTAACTCAGAAGTAAGCACTAAACGGTTAGGAATCCAATGCGTTTGCCTTGGGTAAAAGTATATATCTCTAGAATAGACTCAGATTTGAATCATGCTCAACATTGAGCTTCCATCTACTCTACTATTTCCGAAAGAAATTGTCTACCGAAAAAAATCCCGGAAGAAAAATTTACCTTTCTACATTAGACAGTAGTTCCCCAAAAATTTAACAATACAGTCATCACCACATACTGAATTTCTATCCGGATAATTGTTTATCATCGATGCCCTGATTGTCAGAAATCATTGCTTGATTCGTACAAATCACGTAAGTTCGCAAGCATACCTGATATCCGAAATGCACCAAAAAACATGAGGAAAGCCCGGAATACTACTTCCGTAATATTTATATTCTTATTGTATAGAACATTTGAATCCTAGAATAGACATAAGAAAGGAACATAGCAGACGTTAAACCAGCGGAATAACTCTTATTAACAATATATCTTTATTTATACGATTGTTAGACTTGTTCAGGCTTGTTTTAATTGTCGATGTTTAAATTGACATTTGGTATTATTTTCACACATCTGTGGAAGCTAGGAAGGGATCAAAAAACCAACATCAGAGAAAAGAACAATAGGCAGGGGGAAAAAATCCGACTGGAAAGCATTAAAATAAGTTGAGGCATGGAGCTTCATTTCTAAAATCTTTCTGTCAAGCTGGCTTTCTAGCCTAAAAGTGCTTTAATGGTAACCAAATTAGTCAACGAAATATTGGTCGACCGGCCGTGCTGAGAGAAATAGACGCGTCTCAGTATCTGGCCATATATAAATGGTTGAAATTTTTTTTTTTAACGCTGAGAGATAATGCTTCACAGCCTATTATTATCCGCGGGGCTATCTGAAAGGAAGTAGTTTTCCGAAATCCTGCTGTAGTCATTGAAACTCGGACTAATAGAAAAAAATATATATATCTGCGATAACAGAGATAGCAAAAAGTGGCAAAGTTCATATACAAAGAACATTAATTCCAGTCACTTTCTTTCACGTTCGAGATTGGATCTGCTTTCACAGAATTACATCTATCCAATTAGTTGAGCAATCCAAGCAGAACAGTATGGGTAACATTAGAATCGCTATAGACGTAAGTTTAATTATGACATTGTGGTGCACGGAGTTTTAACTTGAGACATAATTATTAACAACTATCCTAGAGAGGTGGAACATTCACCGATTGTATTGGAAATCCAGGGACAGGAAAACAAGAAGATGATTTCGTGATTAAGCTATTGTCGGTTGATCCACAAAACTATCCGGATGCCAACCTAGAAGGAATAAGAAGGCTTTTGGAGATATTTCAGCACAAGAAGATCCCAAGAGGACAACCGATAGATACATCAGAAATTGAATCATTGCGTATGGGTACTACAGTTGCCACAAATGCATTGCTTGAACGTAAGGGTGAAAGATGTGCATTGGTTACCACCAAGGGTTTTAAGGATGTTCTCGTGATAGGTACACAGGCACGTCCAGACATTTTTGATTTATCAGTTGCCAAACCTGGCCTTCTATATAATACGGTTGTTGAAATCGATGAGAGAGTTACTCTTGAAGATTTTGTTGAAGATCCAAAGCAACAGGTGACAAAACCAAACGGAAAAGATCTGGTCCAGGGTCTTTCTAAAGAAACAATTCGGATTCTAAAAGCCCCAAATAAGGATGAGGTTAGGTCTATACTACAGGCAGTTTATGATTCCGGAACCAGATCGATTGCGATCTGTCTCATGCATTCATACACGTTCCCAGATCATGAGAAAATTGTGGGCCAGATTGCCAAAGAGATTGGCTTCACACATATTTCACTTTCTAGCGAGTTGACGCCCATGATAAAGTATGTTGCCAGGGCTAATTCCTCTGTTGCGGATGCTTACCTAACTCCTGAAATCAAGAAATATCTACGTGGATTCGAATCTGGCCTCAAGGATGGCATTCAGAAGATTGCCTCTGGAAAAACTTCCGGATTGCGTTGTCAGTTTATGCAGTCTGATGGTGGTCTGGTTGATGCTTCCTCTTTTTCTGGTCTTCGTGCAATCCTTTCGGGACCTGCTGGAGGTGTTGTTGGCTATGCTAGAACGTGTTACGATCCCGAAAATGGTATACCATTGATTGGTTTCGATATGGGTGGTACATCGACTGATGTTTCTCGTTTTGGTGATGGCAAGTTCGATCACGTTTTTGAAACCACCACCGCTGGTGTCACAATTCAGTCGCCACAACTTGACATAAATACTGTGGCTGCTGGTGGTGGATCCATTCTTTCGTACAAAAACGGTTTGATGCAAGTCGGTCCTGAATCTGCATCTTCTCACCCTGGTCCTGCTTGCTACCGTAAAGGAGGCCCTCTAACTGTTACTGATGCAAATCTCTTTTTGGGTAGGCTTGTTCCTGAGTTCTTTCCGAAGATTTTTGGCCCAAACGAGGACCAGGGCTTGGATTATGCGATCACAAAACAAAGGTTTGCGGAGATCACTTCTGAGATTAATTCGTGCAACCCAGATATCAAGCCTATGACTGCGGAGGAAGTTGCCAACGGATTTCTATCTGTCGCCTATGAAAACATGGCACGTCCCGTGAGACAACTTACTGAGGCAAAAGGTCATGTTTTATCCAAGCACAGACTTGTTTCCTTTGGTGGTGCTGGAGGTCAGTGTGCTTTTGCAGTTGCGAATCTTTTGGGAATCAACACCATTCTCATACATAAATACTCCTCTGTTTTGTCTGCGTATGGTATGGAGTTAGCTGATGTGGTGAAAGAAGTTCAGGAACCTGCTTCATTTACATTGAACAACGAGTCAAGACCGGACATCGAGTCTGTTTTCACGCGCTTGAAAGGTGAGGCCAAGTTGTCATTACAAGCTCAGGGATTTACAGGTGATGACGATATTGTGTACGAGGAATATTTGAACTTGAGATATCAGGGAACGGAGTCCGGCATTATGGTTCCAAGAGAAGCAGATAAGGGTTCCTGGGGCTTTAAGGAGACATTTTGCGACATGCATAAGCGTGAGTTTGGATTTTTGTTTGATAAGCAGATTATTGTCGATGATGTTAGGGTTCGTGGTATAGGAAAGGCAACAAAGAGAGACGAGGATACTGTTGATCACCAAATCAAGGAATTAAAGGCTAAACACAGTATAAAGCCAGTTTCTGCCGATGAAGCAACTATGGTGAAGGATGTTTACTGGGATAAGGGTGGCAGCAAACCAACAAGTATATACTACCTTGATCATCTTCCAGTGGGAACGGAAGTTCAAGGTCCTGCTATCATTGCAGATGGCACTCAGACTAACCTTATTCCACCTAATGGGAAAGCGCTAGTGCTCAAGACCCATTTGTTCGTTACACTTACTAAATCATTGGAAATGAAGCACGAGAAGAAGCAGACCGAAAAAGAGGCTTCAAAGGAGATCACAATTGAGCCAGTTCTACTTTCTATTTTTTCCCATAGGTTTATGGATATAGCTGAGCAGATGGGTAACTCGCTTCAGAAAACTTCCGTCTCTGTTAATGTGAAGGAAAGGCTTGACTTCTCGTGTGCTCTCTTTGATTCTGAGGGCAACTTGGTGGCAAATGCTCCTCATGTCCCGGTTCATTTGGGATCGATGTCCACGTGTATTTCGTGTCAGGCCAAACTTTGGAAAGGCCGCTTACATGAGGGTGATGTGATTATAACTAATCATCCTGCTGCAGGAGGAACGCACTTGCCAGATATTACTTTGATTACTCCAGCATTTGACCACGAAAAAATCATATTTTATGTCGCTGCTCGTGCACATCATGCTGATATTGGTGGATTGCTACCAGGAAGTATGCCTCCAAATTCAAAGGAGTTATGGCAGGAAGGAGCCTGCTTCTACTCCGAGTTGTTGGTTAAAGGAGGTGTATTCCAAGAAGAAATGGTTGTGCAGAAGCTTCTTAAGGATCCAGCTCAACATGCTGGCTGCTCTGGCTCCAGAAGACTCTCGGACAATCTTTCTGACCTTAAGGCACAATTGGCAGCAAACCAGATGGGTATTTCTTTGATTGACAGACTTGTTACCGAGTTTGACCTTCCTACTATTATGGGATACATGCATGCCATTCAAGACAATGCCGCAGATACCGTCTCGAGAATGCTAGACCGTATAATTGCCAAGCATGGAATTGAAAATATCCATTGCGTCGATCATATGGATGATGGTTCTGCGATCTGCTTGCACTTGAGGAAGAACCAAGAGAACGGAAAGATAATCTTTGATTTCACCGGAACCTCGCCTCAGGCATACAACAATTTGAATGCCCCACATGCCATCACATACTCGGCAATCATTTATTGTTTAAGGTGCATGGTCGATGAGGATATTCCGTTGAACCAAGGATGTATTCGTCCAATTGAAGTTGTTATTCCTAAATCCTCTCTCTTGGATCCCGACAGTGGTTGTGCCGTTGTTGGAGGAAATGTCTGCACCTCTCAAAGAGTGACCGATACAATTCTTAAGGCATTTCACGTTATGGCTGATTCTCAGGGTTGCTGTAACAACTTTACCTTTGGTAACGATGGATTTGGCTATTACGAAACTATAGCAGGTGGTCACGGTGCTTCTGCTCATTGGAGTGGTGTGTCTGGCATTCAAACAAACATGACGAATACTAGAATTACAGATGCTGAAGTGTTTGAAAAGAGATACCCGATCATTCTCAGAGACTTCTCGATTAGAGAGAATTCTGGTGGGAATGGACTTTTCAAAGGTGGAAATGGAGTTCGCCGTGAAATTGAATTTCGTATTCCTGTAAATGCATCGATATTGTCAGAGAGGCGGGCAATTGCACCTCATGGAATGGAAGGTGGTGAGGATGGCTCCAGAGGACTGAACTTATGGATTAGGAATGTTGGTGATAAGAAGCAAGTCATTAACATTGGAGGAAAGGCTAGTGTAGACGTTTCATCTGGTGATAGAATTATCATACTTACACCTGGAGGAGGTGGCTGGGGAGAACCATCAGCTCGCACGCCTGAGTCACAACGGAAAAAGGTGGTATATCCTGTTGGTGCAGGTTCGCTCTCGATCAGGAAGAAGCAACAGTATGAGAATTAAGTTGAAAGAATATTATAATTCTAGAATATAAAATGTATATGTCTTACTAGAACAATACTGGTACAGATTATAACATCAAATAGAATTACGTAGCTGTGCTTGTTAAGTTTGAATCTCTGTATCATCATGTAAGAGACACTCTACTTTCGCCAAGGCTAAGTTTACTAAAGTATTCAAGGTCGAAGCGTCTTGTCGACGCGACTTTAGTAATTAGTCGAGCTTGAGGATGGGCGAGGGCCTCTCTCCTTTTTTTTTTTTGGCATCTGTGTCCTCCGTAAAGCCAAGCATAAGCACCCTGAGAAGCCGAAAAGAAGGGGCGGGGCGGGGGAAGAAAAAAAAAATGATTATAATAAAATGAATTAGACGATAAGCAACTTCAATCAATTCACTATCAATTAATATATATTTATTTCAGTGATATTCAAGGTACATCCCACTGAGTTTAGAGCCTAGAATTTATCGTGAATTAAGTCTACAAATACTTTTATTACCTAGAAGAGCTCTTTCAACAGCATGTCCGATACAATTGACGACGCTGATCTCATTAGTTTGGATGAAGAAAGATCACTCAACAAGGATGCAATTGATTTAAGTAGTGATGATGCCATAAGTTCTAATTCAAGTACGGATATTGATTCATCGGAGCCTAGTAAAAATGTCGACAAGATTCTTGAAGAAGTGCCATCATATTATAAAGCGAAAGTTGAATCATATCACACATGGGAAATCGAAGATATTACTCAACTTGTTGGGGATGAGAAGGTTTTCGGTCCGAAATTCAAGGTTGGAGACGATTTTGTTTTCAATCCTTTAATAACCACCGGAAGAAGGGATAATTATCTAACATTTTCTGTTTATCTAGCAGGTGCTCCCGTCGATTCAAAAGTGTCAGCTTCTGGTGATTGGCATTGTTGTGCTCAATTTGCCTTAGATATATGGAACCCGGATGATCCATCCGAAAACAAGAGAAACTCAACACATTTTCGTTATAATCCGAGAGTTGGCGATTGGGGCTTTATAAATCTACTTGACGGAAGATTGAGGCTGGACTCCGAGCTCATAAATCACAAACGGCTCAATATAACATCTTACGTGAGGATAATTGACGATTTCACAGGCGTTTTATGGCATGACTTTATTGATTATGATTCAAAGAAGTCTACTGGCTATGTCGGAATCAATAATCAAGGTGCAACATGCTATTTGAATTCCCTACTTCAATCATACTACTTTACAAAAAAATTTAGAAAGAAGGTTTATCAAATCCCTACACAGGACGAAATAAAGTTTAATTTAGATTCTTTTAGGGAATACCTTGAACAGCCAAAAAGTGTTTCGCTAGCCCTTCAGCGTATATTCTACAATCTACAAACATCTGACAAGCCTATAGATACGATGGAGCTAACCGATTCATTTGGATGGACCAGTGCAGATGCGTTTACGCAACATGATGTCCAGGAGATGAATCGTATATTAATGGACAAATTGGAATCTCGAATGAAGCACACGGACATTGAAGGTTGTCTTAATGATATATTTGTTGGAAAGATGAAGAGTTTTATTCGGTGTGTCAACGTAGATTACGAAAGTAGTCGGACCGAAGATTTCTGGGATATCCAATTAAATGTTAAGGGTTTGAAAAATATAAAGCAATCCTTTGAGAATTACATTGAAATGGAGCTGTTGGACGGTGAAAACAAATATGATGCTGCTGGCTACGGATTACAAGCTGCTCAGAAAGGTGTTGTGTTTGAAAACTTCCCTCCGGTTCTGCATTTGCAATTGAAGAGATTCGAGTACAATTTTGAATATGATCAGTTGATGAAAGTCAATGATAGATATGAATTTTTTAATTCGATCGACTTGAAACCCTATATGGACAAAAATGCCGAGCATTACAACGAGGATTGGGAATATGAACTCCATTGCGTTTTAGTTCATCAAGGTGATGTTTCCATGGGCCATTACTATGCAATGATCAAACCAAACGAAGAGGATAAGTGGTTTAGGTTTGACGACGATAAAGTCTGGAGGGTTACTCCAGATGAAGTTTTCGAGGGTAGTTTTGGAGCTGATGAAGATCCTGATACGCTGAAAGGTATGACCAGAGATGAACAGCAGGATTTTCAATTGAGAAAGCACACTTCAGCATACATGCTTGTTTATATAAGGAAGAGTAAGGTGGCTGAGATTCTTTCTGAAGTCGAACACAAAGATATTCCTGAGCATATTCCAAAGCAGATCAAATATGAAAGGGAACAGCTGGCCAAAATTGAAAAGGAGCAAGAAGAGATGCATCTGTACGCAAACTTCAAGGTTTTCTACCATAAAGCTTTTACGAAATACCAAGGTTTTGACCTTGGACCAGATGACGAGGACCAACAAAATTATTGTGAGGACTTGTATGATGAAGAGTCGTACCCCCTTTCATTTAGACTTCTTAAGACTGATAGCTTCTCAAAAGTTTTTGATACAGTTATTGCAAAACTTAACTTAACAGTTGATCCAAAGTTCTTACGGTTCTGGATCAATTTTCGTCGGAAGAACTATGCACTCCGTCCTGGCAAATCGATATACTTTAATTATAACGATGCAGTATCACAGAGGGTTACCATTGAGTCTATAATTGAGGATTATCAGATTCCTAAAAACAGCCACCACAACTCAGGCTTGGAGGAAAGCGTGCACATATCATTATACTTGGAGGACGCTTCGGTAGACCTTGGATTTGTTTCTAACTCCATATATGATATGAAAAAAAATGGAAAGCTTTCAAGTAAAGAATTCAACGAGAATATTACTGAAAACTATGAAAAGATGTCGCAAATGGCTCTTCAACATTATAATCCGAAGTTGGAACTAACGTCTGAAAATGAATATGAAATTATTGATGATAACTCTGAACATTTGGAACATGAACATGATCAGGAGAACTGCTCGAAGTATTTAATTTTCCTTAAATTCTTTGACTTGCCAAAACAAAAAATTTATGGGTTATGCCATGTTATGGCCAAAATGGACAAACCAGTTCAGTCCCTAACGCCATTTATAAATAATATTATGAATTTCCCAATGAACACGCAACTAGAATATTATGAGGAGTTGGGATCCGATCAGATAGTGCATATTCAGTCAGGCAGTACGTTTTACAAGTCTGAACTTGATAATGGAGATATAATCTGCTTTACGAAAGCTTCATGGGGTGACATTAAATCGGAAGCGGAATACCTTACTGTTCCGGACATGTACAGCTATTTGGCAAACAGAGTACACTTTAAAGTTTCTTCTCTACAAAAAGTGGATGAAGATGAGGAAGATTATATTGTTCACAGAAGCGAGGAGAACAAGGAAGTTGAGCATGCATCAAAATCATTTGAGATGTGGTTCTCGACGGCATTAGGCTATAAGGCGTTTGCAAAGAAGATTGGTGAACGCTTAGAATTGGATCCAGAATACCTAAGATTATTCATAGTGGGTCGGCCAAACCAAACATTCCCATTAAAGAGCACCACACCTTTAAAGCGTCTACTTGCAAGAATTCCTAAATCACAGACATTAGATATATGCTATGAGGTTTTGAGTGTTACACTTTCTGATTTCGAACATATGATACTGTGCACAGTGTTCTGGGTTGGACAAGGAATTTGTAGAGAGCAGAAGCATGAATTTTTCCTTCCGAAATTTAGTACGGTGATCGACTTGATTGATAGACTTCAAAGTAAGGTTCATTTCAAGCCGGAGGAGGAGGATTCTTTGGTTGTCTGGACAATGGACCGGAAGCATCGTCTCAAATCAATTTGCGAATCGGATATGAAGATTGAAGAATCACCTGAATTCATTGTTGGATATTATCCTACGTATCGTGAAGTTCTTCGTACAAAGCCAAAAAACATCAAGCTAATTCCAGGATTTCAATTCTTTGGTCAGATTCAAAATTCTCACAGTTTACCTTTCATATTCGATTTAGTTCAAGGAGAGAAACTGGAAGATACGAAGGTTCGGATTCATAAACTTTTGGGAATATCGGAGAAGGAGTTTGAAAATGTCCGTATTGCGGTGACTGATCTAAATGCTGTCGATTATATGGATTCTTCGGAAAGAGATTCGGTTGAGCTTTTCAAGTTGGCTGAAAATACACCGTTCTATCTTGCTATAGAACACCCTGACAGAAACCTTAGAAGAGCTTCTGCTTACGAACCTTCACTTTATATTAAGGGTTAATTGTTACTTTTTATCACTACGTTATCTTTTATTTTTTCATTTTATTTTTATTTTTGTTCTGCGATTTTATTTGATTATACCATCGTATATGAAGGCACCATCCACTGTGCTTTTTGCTTCACCCTTATTCCTATGTGTTTCGAGTATTTTGTGTAAAATCCTTACTGCATGTATCATTGATGCATAAAAAAAGAAATAATTCATAGAATTCACTGTCTACCAAATTACTAGACTATTTACGGTAGTTCCTTCATTTGTGATTCACGCCGTCTTAGCTCAGTGCTGCTAAGCTTCTGTTTGAAATTGTTTTGTGCTGTTCCACCACCAATTACTTGAACCTCGACAATTTCGAGTTCTTTGAATCCCTTTTGTTTTCTCACATTATTGACATATTTTCCACCAGATATCGTTTCTTGACTAACAACTAGAGCATCAATGTCAGGTTCGGAAGCTGTTGGCCCCACACATCGTTAATTTCATATATATCGACACGCTGCTCATAGTTTATAAGTTTCAGGAACTTTCTTACCTGTTCAACCCTATAATTATATGATTGTAGAAACTCAGCATATTTCTTATGCACTAATAGTTTCTCACCCGTCACACCTACTATTAGGATATCTCTTGCTATAAATGAGGAAGCGCTTAAAAGAATCTTATGTCCATCATGCAAATGATCAAACGTACCACCTACAGCAACTGTACCATATTCCTGTTTGAATGCGGAGGAATATCCACCATTATTTTCCGAGACCGAATGCTTTTCTGTAAGAATATCGTCATCAAGACTAATCTTTAGCGTTTTATATTTTTCTTTCTTGTCAAAATCAGTCAAGGCAGATTGAATGCTATAAAGTAGTATCGACCAATTACAAGTCTCATGAAGCTTTTTGTAATTGTCGCCGAACAGCACATATATTGTCTTAGAATTGTCGTCAAATCCGTAGCATCTTGCAAGATCATATATAGTCACCAAATCTTTCATCAATGGCTTTAATTGTTCATATTTGTGTCTAATGAGAACATAAAGACAGGAATCACAGGCAACATTTTCATATGACGCCTTCAAAATACTTCCCAGAATACTTTTATTGCGCACTTCATCCAACGTTACAGTTAAGAGCGGATTTTCATAGCTCATTTTTGTGTTCATACCCATATATTAACTAACAGAAAATGAAGATAAAGTATATTCAAGGAACTGGACAGGAAAAATCTTGAAATTGATAGTGATCAAACCAATCTGTGCTTCTGCAAGCTGCCCGGAGATTAAAAAAAAAAATTCAACTCCAGACTCGAACAAATTAATAAACATCTAGATACAATTAATAAGTTAGACAAAATAAAGTGGTCAAACAACTTAACACGATATAAACAGTATGTCTGACAAAGAAGCAGTTGATGCTTCACGTGAACTAAAAAGGTTGAGGAAAAACGGAACATATATTCCTCCTGCTAAGCTTAAACAACTTCTATCACAAATTCAAGTGAAAGAGGGAACAAAAGAGTACCAATTACTACGCTGGCAAAGCTTATCCAAGAAAGTAACCGGGATAATTAATAAAGTTAGTCGGGAAAATGTTAAAACAACAGTGCTATCACTTTTTAGACTTAACTTAATAAGAGGAAGAGGTATACTTGTTGAAGACATTATAAGTTCTTCGGAAGGTTCAGATGGATACTCCAAAGTGTATGCGTCTGTGATCTGTGTGATAAACTCCAAGATTCCTATGATTGGAAAGTTATTGGGAGAGAGAATAATAAAGAACTTCAAACTACAGATGGGGAGGAAAGATAAGCTTCTTGCCGGACGAGATTTATCACTACTCTCTCAGTTGATAAATTTCAAGGTTATCCATGAAATTGTGGTGCTACAAATATTATACAAGCTTCTAGAGAATCCGGATAACACTTCAATTGAACTAGCCTGTTTGCTGATGAATAATTGCGGTAAATTCTTGTTAATAAGCTCAGAAAAAGCTACTAATGCGATCTTCCAAAGGTTAAGAGTTGTAATGAGTGAAGGAATTGTAAGAGGGAAAGCTCAGCAGTCAATTTCAGAATTACTTGTATTGAAGCAAGAAAATTTTAAGAATAAACCAATAATTGATGAAGATTTGGATATTGTTGAAGAGGAGGATAAGATAACACATACTCTTGATTTCAAAGATGAGCCAAATGTTCATCCAGAATTAAATCATTTTCAATATGATTCAGACTATGAAGAAAACGAGAAAAAGTATAAAACTTTAAAGGCAGAAATTCTTGGTGACTCAGAGGATGAATCTGCATCGGAATTTGATGAAACTGAAGAAGAAATAACATCACAGGAAGAAGAGGAATTTTCTGAATCTGAGGAAGATGAGAGTGAAACCAAGAATAAGGTCAAAGAAGATATCAAAGATTTCACTGAGCAAGAATTGACCCATTTTCAGAAGACCATATATCTCACCATAATGGGTAGTCTGAATCCAGAAGAAGCTGTGCATAAACTCTTGCAAGTTGATCCGATTGATAAGGCGAACAATGAGTTTATGATTACAGATATGCTTGTTAAATGTTGTGCACAGGAAAGAACCTACTCAAAATTTTATGGGCTTTTGGGGGAAGGACTTATAGTTGTAAGTAACCTTTGGTCCCAGGCATTTGACAAAGCTTTTGAGGAAAATTACGAAAATTGCCACAAATATGATACATCTTTACTAAGAAATATTGGAAGCTTTTGGGGTCATATGTTTGCATCAGATAAAATGGGATGGGAGGTCATGAAGCTTATAAAGTTGACTGCTGATGGAACAACATCTGCGCAGAGAATACTTCTAAAATTTGTTTTTATGAGGATAATGAATGAAATAGGAGAAAATGAATTCAATCTTCGCATCAGTGAGGAGTATATTCAGCCCTACATAGAGGGAATATTTCCACATAATAATGCAGAAAATGTGAAATTCTCAATCAATTACTTTACGGCAATAGGTCTGGGAAAGATCACAGAACAAATGAGAACAATTTTAAAGGATTTACCTGTTGAAGAGAACGACGACGGTTCAAGAAGTGCAAGATCAAGATCTAGTTCTGTTTCAAGTGTATCGTCGTATTCCTC
This sequence comes from Brettanomyces bruxellensis, assembly GCF_011074885.1. Taxonomy (NCBI): domain Eukaryota; kingdom Fungi; phylum Ascomycota; class Pichiomycetes; order Pichiales; family Pichiaceae; genus Brettanomyces; species Brettanomyces bruxellensis. The sequence continues at coordinate 431,225 of NC_054686.1, forward strand.
ATCATCTGGCTCCAGTTCATCATATTCCAATGAAGAGGACACAACATATGTCAACCGTAGAATACCAAATTCCAGAGAATACTCCAACAATCGTACGAAACGATCTCACGAGGATTTTGATAATTATCCCGGTACTAAGAGCAACAGAGTACCACTTGGCAAAAAAAGACGGATTTAACAAGGAGTAAATTTAACTGCATCTTTCTTGATACAGATGGACATTTTGGCGATGATGTTAAAACTAGACTAATACATTTGAGTAATTAAAATTCACAATAATGGAATAACATGTTGAATAACACAAAGGTATGTAAGAATGTTTGTAAGAAGATCCTGTAATTGGAAAAAAAAAATAAAAAAATAAAAAAAAGCGAGATGACAAACTCGGAACACTCAGCGCTAACGATAAAAAAGCGGAATATCGTAAACCAGTTACTGAACCATAACAACGTGCTCGGAATCAGATGTTATATTCTGTATAATTTGATCTTTAGGACTGCTGGTAATTCTACTTTGAGTGCTTGTAATTTGCGACAGTGAAATGTTAGCTCCTTTTTTTTCCCAAGGATGCGATCCGACCGGAACTTGGAGGTCATCGGAATTACCACGTAAATCTATTTCGCTAAGTCCGACAACGCTACCAAATTTTTTAAATCTCTCCATGTACCTCTCGCGATTTTTCCGGCATGTTTTAATCAAAGCAGGGTAATAGACTTTATGGTTATATTCAAAATCAACTGAACCATTGAATTCTTTATCCAATTGCTCTCTAGGGCAGAAAGTCGAGAAGTCTGCATCAAACTCGAGCTTTTGACGTGTTAGAGGATCAATGAATGGGTATATTAGCCTAAGAAATGTTCTTCCTAGAAATGGTATATTGGTAAGAAGTGCCTTTCCCAACCTTTCTGGGTAGTGCGTCTGCAATATATGAAGCACCTGACGGCTAATTGATAAAGTAGGAATTTTCGATGTTTCCACCTCGGCAGCAATTTCTGGGTGTTGTTTGAAATCAATCAGTAATGCAAGGGAATCTTGACCGGAAGGCATGAAGTCAATGACTCTTTCCAAGAAGAAAACTAGATGCTGCACCTGCCTAAACGAGTTCTTAGTATTTTGTCTTCCTGGCTTTAAATATAAACATGGCCTGCTGTCATTGTCAAATCCTAAAACAACTTGCTTCCCCGTTAAGCATTCGGGTTCCACTAACTCCGGGGTCACCTTATTTTTCGAAGAATCTTTAATGTGATCGATTCCAAACTCCCTTCTCCATGCTATAGTTCCTTCAATTCTGTCAATGGCATCTTTTTCAATCCACTTCGTGGCCCTTAAATAACGCAATATGCATTCCCTTGTAATCCAGGCCTTTTCATCTAAAGATAGCGGGGTCTTTTCTGTGCTGCTGTTTCCTTTCTCTTTAACTCGGATAACCAATTCTGGGTTTTGAAAGTATCGTAACACATTTTGATACATTATATTTTGTTTACTGGTTAAGGGCTTTTCTGCTGGGGCATGAATTCTTTCCGGAGGATGCTCAAATGGGACCTCCTGATGTATTAGCTTTTCATCAGATTCCACGCTGGCCTTTTCACTATCTTTAGAATTTTTCTTAGTTAATCCAAACATTTTATCTCTAATATATGATAATTTATTCCGTTTTATTAAGAAGCATATATTCAAGAGAAGAATAGTACTACAAAGAAAGGTAAGATGGTAGTTAAGATGAATTTAATAAAAAGAAACAAAAAAAATTTATAATAAAAGAAAATGGGCAACTAAATCCTGGCCGGAACTATGACTATGTATCATATTACAACCGAAGTATTATTGCTCAATTACACCTATGAAAGAAGGGGAAAAAATACATGTACCGAAATTGACGGAAGCTTAATTTTGCGAAAGGATCGGTTAAACAATAGAACTCGGATTTCAAGGGTATCCCGGATCCTGTAGAAATCGAGAAGGTGCGTTATTCCGCAAATTCACGGAAGCGCGGCATGCGATGCCAAAACCGTTTTTTTTCAGCTTTAAAATTTTCCTTTTCCCTCCCTCAGCTAAAATAATCTTAAAAAATCTTATTAATAATAATTCGCGCGTCTAGATTACTAATAGTACTGCAATTGTTGAGATTCCAATTTTTAATGAAGCGATTTTTAATGCGGTACCACCAGTGCGGTACGGTTCCTGGATTAGGGTTGTTGTTCTTACATCACTTCATCCAAATTTTTTTTTTTTTCTACAGAAGTCTATTGTCCATATTTTAATTAACTTTATTCTTTGTATATTACTCTCACTCTCCCACAGCTATTTATTGAAACCTTTTTAATTTGCCAAAAAGCTTATCCCTTTTTCTATTATGTGCGGCTTTATCATTTGATCCGCTCTTGACCCTGGATCTTGTGTCATCGTTGACATCAGAGTGATGATGTAAATGGTGTAAATGATGGTGATGATCATGTGGTTGTTGATGCACGCCTTGTCCATTAGATTTACTACCATTATCCGATATCGAACTTTTTGAGCTTCCTCCAGTAACCTCTGATAGAAAATCGGGAACTTTCCTTGGGCTAAATTTAGCATCCAAAGCAAATCTAAAGTTTTTCCGGTCATCATCAATTAATCGGATATCCCCCAGCATATCCCATGTAGAGTATATCTCATCCGAGCCGATAAATATATTCTTATTAATTTTTGGCTCGAGTGAAATCATTGTGCCCAATTCAGATTCAGTCAAACCTCCAGCACAAAATATCATAAGCTTCTGCCTGGTCAACGTCTTGTCCGAAGGCTTCATGCTTTTCCATTTGGGCTGACTTCGCACTGTATTCACAGAAACGCGACTTTTGCTTCCACCTGTTCCTCCAAGATGAACATTTCGGAAGGAATCATTTAGATTCGCCATTGGTGCTCCCTTAACATAAGGAAACGTCTTTTCATCCTCTAAAATATTGTCTTCCTCTTCATCAATGTAACCGTTATCGATAACGCATGTGTGATAAAGCTCCGGAAGATCATTCTGTGCCAGTCTAAGAACAAGATTGCTAAATGTAGGCACAAAACGGTCTGTCAACTCTGTTGTGTTTTTAACATCGAAATACGTTTGAATATGTTCCGTCTTGCCACCCAAACTTGGCTTTATGATCTTAAGTCCCAGCTTTTGTAGATTATGGATAAGCTTTAATATAGAATCGACTTTATCGGGCATTCCAAACTTCAGAAGCTTTATGAAATCCGATTCTATCAATCCTCCCCTATAAATTGCATACACGATAAGGAGGCGGATCTTATTTCCCATAAAAATATTCTGGTTGGATAACAAACCCACTAGTTCGTCCGTAACAGGCTCATGCAAATGACGATCTGGTCCTAGATTAGCGGCGCACTTGTTTTCAAAAACAATGGCATCTAGGATGCATTCTGCTTGGAATGCACTACTTATCCTGTTGATCAATTCGAAATGCCCTGTCACAAGCTGCTTTTTAAACATGTGGTCACTTTGACTAATTGCAGCATGCGATAGATCCGAAGTATACTTTAAGTTACTGTATTTATCATCTTCATGCTTTAGGTCTTTGAGCATCTGGATGATTTTTTGAGTATAATCTTCGATCTTGACATCTTTTAACTGAGTAAAGACTGGATCATCACTGTCAAATACGATGTGTTTTTTCTCCATGCCTTGACCTGTTTTGGCCTCATAATCATATACGAAAGTATAGTCACCTCTGATCTTTCTTATGTGGTCATCCATCAGATCAAATATTTGTGACCGATAGTATTTATAATGACAAAATGGCCCAAATAGATCCATTGCCCTCTCCGTTACAAGAAAAATTGTACGGTTGTTCACCGGCGTTAGCTCCGAATGCTTTCGATAGTACTCGTCTATCTTATTTTGAAAAGTGGTTGCGAGCTGTTTGGATAACGGAGAATTATAGAATCTGACCACGGGATATTCATTAGTCAAGATGCACATGCTCATCATCGCATCAACCGCCCTATCCATCTGGTATTGCACCAAGTCCCTGCCTAGATGCGCAAAATTATAATATCCAGGAATAGAACAGGAGTTCCCCGTTACAAAAACACGATTTTCCAATGGCCTCAAGCTGAGATACTCTATAGTTTCAAAAGAACCATTTACAGATTCCATCAAGTATTTGTTTGCTCGAAGATGTGCAAAACATTGAGCATTCATTCCTGGAAGAAAACAAACTATTGCATCCTTATACCGTAAACCATGTGAGTAATCCGCCAGCAAACAGTCAATTGAGTAAGGAGCAATTGGATCCAAAATATATATTGCCTTTTCCTGGTTTTTGGATCTTTCTTTATCGTCTATTTTATAAAATGTGTAAACATAATTGAGGATGTCCTCTTTAAACAGTGACTTAACCACAGGGTACGTAGTATCGTCACATATGAGATGCCTGAAGTTGCATTGATACCTTTCAAAAGTCTTCTTGAGAGATTCCCGCTGCAGCTCATATAAAGACATGTTGAAGAATCCCAATCGATGGAGCCCCTAATATAGAAGAGATACTTGATATTGGGTGATTTAAAGTTAAATCCGGCTTTATTTACATCTTTTTGCTTTAAAATCGTACCCCTCGTTTTATTTTCAGATTCTCCCTTATTTCCTCATTCCCATTTTTTTCTCTAAGGACAACCGAAAAAATCCGCTCCTCCTTGATGGAAAATTCCCCGTCTCCGTTATTTTGTCCGGAGCCCTGATGCAGGTCTATACATATTTGTTAAAATCTCTCTTTTCCCTACAGTAAAGGACATGAAATATATTTTGATAACGAGTACACCAGGATATGTCGCATTGAATTAGTCACATTCATTAAGAGTACATATTAGAACTGAAAAAAAATATACAGTGTAGTATTATAGAAAGTGTGTGTAACATCTCGAGTGTTCGTTAACCTCCATCTCAGCTTTGAAAACATTCAGTTCATTTCGGATATTCATTGCTAATTCTGGTGTGAGGTTGTTACACGCTGCATTACCAGGATGTCTATCGTACTCATCGTCGCCATAAGTAGAACAAAGCACTACTTCAGATGAAAATTTGACACCAACATGGTGTGATTTTCTCTTGCCCTGCTTCGATCTCCTCTTACCTAGCGGCTTCTTAGATAATGCGGATTGCATATTTGATCTACACAAAGATGTAGAGGGACTCTTAGCAAATGAATGCATGGAAAGTGGTGGTGAAGCAAATTTGGAGCTCTTACTCTTCAGACTAGATTTGGAAGAGCTGATTCTGGAAATCAGCGACAGCCTCTTTGGACTTTGTTGTTTACCATTGTTATAATCCTCCTCAAGCATAGACTCCTCATTATCGTTTGTTGCGAAAGAAACACCTGTTTTAAAGAAATCGACCTCCGGTTCTCTCATATCTAAACCATCTTCGGATTCCACATAGTCATTCTCATCCTCGTTTTCAAAATCATCATAAATATCTTCCAAATCAAACCCGTCCTCATTTCCAACATTATAGCTACTGGAGGTGCCGGCTAAAGAACCAAGAATGGCAGACTTAGTCTCGGATTTGAGAGAAGTCCTAACCGATGGACTTAAGCCTTCAAATAAAGTAGTGCCTTTCAAATTTCCTGATGAATTGCGCTGGTGCATCGAATTGTCTCCAAACTCGATGTCACTCTCCCTCTGTCCTCCTTGAAGTTTTCCAATATTTGGAAGAGACATAAATCTTTGTGCATTATTTATACGTCCAGATCCATGGCCTGCTCTCCCCTTTCTCTGATCTGAGGTTCTAACATCCGACAAATAAAAGTTTGTGTCAAAAGGTTCATCATCATCGCTGAAATTGACCGAATTCATAACATCTGAAATGTCGTTATCAACACGAAGCTTTTTATAATGTGAAATTCCGAGGCCAGCCGTCTTCTTCTTCTGCTTTCTGTGAGAATTTCCTTTTGCAGAATCTTTCTGAATGTTTGATGAAGCTACCTCTTTAATAGGTTCGCGAGAAGGCTGAACAACAGCATCTATTGGCTCGGGTGAGTCCATCTGATTATTTTCCAGATTCTTCTGTTCTGCAGGCACTTCCTCGAGGCTTGGGTTCGAATCCTGCATTCTTTTCACGATGGAATCCACACTTTGAGTAGGGGTAAGACGAGAACCAGACGTTATAACAGGTGAGACACTATAGGAGCAGCGGGAAGCTTTCGAACGTGATCTTTCCAAGCTCACTATACTTTCGACCTCAGTATTGCTTAGTGTCTTTGGGAAGAGCGAGTCACCAAACCGAATCTTACTGCTAGACTTGATGCTTGAAGCAAATGACAGTTGTTGAGATGCCGGGCTGCCAATGATCTCATCATCTGCAATTCTAGTTTTTTCAGAATCAGATCGTTTAACACTTTTACCAGTGGTCTTTGTTGACTGTGAAAGTGCAGGAGATTGCGATTCCTTTATAACAGGTATCTTATTATCTTGAGAACCTTTCTCTTCTTCAACAAGAATACTGGATTTCTGTGTTATTGATTGGGTTTCTTCCATCTCATTTATGCCTTTGATTCCCTTTGTCTCTTTATTGGCGTCTGGTTTTGCAAGTTTATGGATGTCCATTTGCTTTTTAACAAGCCTCTTAGAAGATTCAGGTTTTTGGGGTAATTTGTCTTTCTTGAGTTCCTTCCTAGGTTCCTTCTTTTGCTCCTGCTTTTGTTCCTTTTTAGATTCTTTCCTAGTAGTCCGTATCATAAGAGACATATGTTTGTGCCATGCTTTTTGTGCTTTCTGTCATTTTTCTTCGAGCTACCTCCATGGTTGTGTACAAAAGAAAAGCTCCTTCTTCCCCATTCAGAGAACATACTTCTTCTCTGAGGTTTCTTCGACTGAGTACTAGAACCAGCAGTACCGTTATCAACATTTTCTTTGGAATGCTCCTGTAATTTGTGACTTACAGAATCAACGCCTTTTGCATTGCTTTTCCTACTGCTGAACAAACCCTTAAACCTGAGGTCTTTCTTCGTAGAAGCAGGTGGGACTGAAGAATGATTATCTGCATTCTTTTCACCAACGGTTGTACTCTTCGGTAGAGCAGGAAGTGGTTTTGCTGCTTCTATTTCCCCTTCTTCTTCTTCTTTCTGTTCCTTTCTAATTACATTTGATTCTCCAACGTCCTCTGTTGAAGGCTCTGCAATTTTTGCTACTGTTTGCTCATCTGTGATAATTGGCACTTCCTCAACTTCCGTTAACTTCTGATCATCCTTTTGTGCTGTAGAAGGCACTTCTACGTAATTCTCAGTGCCACTTTCCTTCTTCTCCAGATTCATTGACTCAGAGTTACTATCATCCACATCGGAATCCTCTTGAATCAGTCTAATGGACAATCTCTTCTGTTCTTCCTTCATGGAATGGTGCTTCTCTGTCTTCTGAACAAATTCTGATCTCTCGTTTTCTACTCCTAGTCTTTCTAAAGCATCGATCTTCCTATCGAGTGGTTCTCCATCATAGGATGAAAAGTGGAGTCTGAAAAACTTCTCATAAGCTTCAATTGTATTCCGATCTTCGATGTTTTGCGAGTTCGACGTGTCCTTCTCTAAACTATATCCGATTTCTTTCACCGGTGAAAGTTCAGGTGGTTCAGATGCACTTGACTCGTTCTTGAGGACGTTAAAAGTTTCAATCGGTTCGTCAAACACCAAATCTGGTGAGAAAAGTTTCGGCGTCAAGAGATCACCTTCCTTAACGGAAGTAGAATCAGTAAATTTACCCCTTTCGCGGTTTCCTATTGATATAGCTGGAGATATTGCAGCCTTTCGACTAGCATGAGGCGAGCCAAGATATCTGCTCTCTTGCTCGTAGTTGGTCACAGATGATTCGTCTGATATTCCGAACTGAATCGGTGTGCCGACTTTATGATCAACAGGGGAATGTATTCTCGGAGAATGAGCGGGTGAACACCTTAAGATGCTTTCTTGTAATGCAGCGGGCGGACTGTAAGTGGGACTTTGAAGAGTAGAACATGAAGATGATTTCGGTGTACTTGTCAAACTTATTAGATCAGGCTGATTTTCACCAGCACCTGAACATGTGGAATAGTTTGTAAGGTTGGCCTTGATTGCTTCGACCCTTTGGGGTGAAAGGTTAGTTGAGGAAGGAGAGTGACAAATTGGTCTTCTTGCCTTAGGGGAAGGTGTGTGTGGCATGCTTGAAGTAAAGCTGCCACTTGATGTCAAGTGTGATGAAGTAGAGGCAGAGTCCGTGAAGTTTAATTGCTCGTCCTCTTCCGTGATCGCATCAAACTTCTGTGTTTTGTTATCAACGTTATTGTTCAAAATATCACTCAATGCTCTGATACTCGGACTATTCACCATAGCAATTGTTGCAGTTGGTGCCTCCGATACCTCTGTAGCCTGAGAGCTTAAATTTGATCTGCAGCTAGAGCTCCCTGTTAAAGAGTGGATCGAGTTCAATGACGGGGAAATAACAATAGATCTTCTCACAAACTGCGCGTGTCTCTTACTGCTGATCATCGAGTTGTTTAAGCTGGGGCCTGAATAGAATCCTAGAGATGAAATATCTAATGCCCTGGATAACTGAGGTGAAGCGTGAATATGGGACTTGTTCATATTAGCATCTGCCGAATTCGAGCTTGTCGTCGTTTGCGAAGATGGTGAACGCGAAGTGTGACGAAAATCAAGCTCATCCTGAACGGAACTCATTGGTGTTGAATTCTGTGTAGATTGGGGAGAAAAGTCACCGTTCGCTTTAGAGAAATGGTATAATGCCTGTTGCTCGTACGTGCTCAAACGTAAGTTCTCGTAGGTAGACATTAGTGTGAGTTTTAGAAACTAATAAAATTATTTGGCCGCAGAAATTCACCTTGACTCTCTCAAAATTTGATGCTTCTGAGTGAAGAGAGCTGGGTAGAAAAGAAGTTGAAGGGACCAATTGTTAATAGGGATAATTGTTAATATATTAGAGCCGTGAACACAACTCTTAACGCTGAACAACTTGAGCAACATAGTACAGCAAAAAAGTTTTATGAGGTGGTTCAGAAAAGAGAACGAGAAGGCTGGCAAATTATCTAATCAGGTAACGTCATTTAATAATTTCAGTTAAAAAAAGACGCTTCCCCTTTGATTTTCCAACAATAGCAGGGAAAATTTTTGACTACGCGTCGTCACTTTTTTGGACTAATTAAATCTATACTAGGAAATTTTCCCCTTTAGTATACATTTGAGAGAATACGGGAAATTCACTTCAATGTATAAAACGCGGATTGTATTTGTTCGCGTCCATCCCTTTACGGCTTTGGATAGGGGCACAAATTTATGTCCCCTGAGTTGAGCTTCCGCGGCCCGTATTTTATTTATTCTCACAATCAACAGCAAACAGCCTCAGAGGCATTCATTATATTCTTCATTACCTTCATCACTGTTTAGATAAGCCTTACGGGACACTGTTATAATCATTTGATTATATATCTTAAATAATTGAAACCCGGCCTGTAACCAATAAAAGGGTGATGTGGTTCAAATTTTTATCGATGATAATAATGGCATTGCCTGATTAATTCCTTCTATGTAACACACATTCATAGACTTTTGAAACAGTTTAAAGGGATGAATCTTCGCAAAGCATATTTGTTTCCTGACTATTGCAATAATTTTTGATCAACTGCGATCCGCATATATACATAATTGAGACATACTTTTCTTCGCTGTTCTTTGCTTTTTTCCGCTTGATTAATTTTTTCCCGCTGTCTCTTACTTATGTAAAGCTTAGCGCCGTAAGCCAGCATAGAAAAATGACTTCAAATAGATCTATACAAGAAAAAAATAAGGGATTTTGAGACGGTCTTTTTTTTATTTTTAAATTGTACATATATAGAAATGCCATCGTAGCTTTGTTGAATACTTATTACGTCCAACTCTAATATTGTTGAAATAAATGGACTGCTCAGTGAATAGTTCTGCGAATAGTTCTGACCCTGAAGTTGAATACGAACCGCTGTCGTTAAAATGGGTGCAACAAACATATGGTTTGCCAAAGCCTCCTGACAAATCAACTGAATCCCAGCAGAAATCTGTGAAGTCCAAAGCGAATAAAAAAATAGAGTTGGAGCTAAAAGATATGTCTGACCAATCACAGTTAGACTCCATATTGGAACCGACAGCAAATGTTCAAGGTTATCATTTAAAACGCTTGAAGAATATGCGGCAAGAATTTGAGCACATCAAGAAATTGGGCAGAGGAAATTTCAAAATTAGAGACCTGGAGATATTGATAAAAAAATGGTTTTTGGAATTGGATCGAATAACAGAATCCCAAAACCTTCAAGCAGAGCTTCTGGAAGAAAACATTAGAGATCTTTATCAGCTGTATCTAAAGAACCTTGAGAACGAAAAGCAGGTTGTGGAACAATATAGGAGAACGGTTGTATTATTGAACAAAAGATTGGACCGAAAAACCAGAATAATAGCTAAACTCCGAGAAGATAAGATGATGCTTCAGCAATGGATTTCATCAACATACAAAGCAATATCGATCTTCACCAAAGATGCAGAGAGTTCATACTCGTTTGGAATAGACCATGTTGTTAAAGTCTCTAGGAAACCCAGTATGCCGAAGATTCGCAATATACAAACGCATCTATTGTACTTACTTCAAAAATATCTTTCCTCTACTGAGAAGATGGACGATGAATAAATTACCCACAACGTGTTACAGTATGGCTGAAAACTGAAAGCATAAAAATATTTAGTATATCCCGAGAAATGAACGTAGAAATGAATGAACTGAAATGAAATTAGATTGAAATGGAATTATCCCAGCAAGCAAGGCATATCTATATTTTATCGACAAATGAAGCATGGTATAGCAAAACTTTATGTGGGTCCTTCTCTGATGATTGCCCCATCGAGTGCTTGCTATCCCAAATAAGGCAAAACCAGATAAAGAATCTCACATGATGACGCAATCGCCATCGTCCTTTTTACTGTGTAAACCACGCCTCCGTCCCTTCTTTGGAGAAGCCTCAGGAGGAGATATAGCATTTTCTGGAGTTGCTGGAAGTTCTTTTTTCTGTGGGACTGGCTTTCTGCGCGGCTTTAGATATATCTTGCTCATATTAGTATGTAAAAATGGCTTGCTCTGTATTGAGGAAGCAATGGAGGCAACATCATCGGCCTGCTGAGTTGAAAATGAATCTATTGATGCATCATTGGTATTGTACGAAATAAATGGATCTATACCACCTTGAATGATGGAATTTGCCAAAAAGCAGTAAAGTTTAATCCAGGCTTCCTCAAGTATGAGGGGAAAGAATGTTTCATTGTTTCCGAACCAATCTCTGAATGTCTTTATTAACGCTTCACCCATTGTTTTAAAGTAAGAGCGTTCTATACCTAAGATTCTTGCGTGTAACTTTCCAAGGTTAGTCAAAAGTTCCTGCATTTTGCTCAAGTCCTCTAAAGTCCCTATAGCCTGATTTAATACATCTGCAAAGGAAGATGCCTGATGCCTTATAGAAGGAATCATTTCAACAACCTTCTCATCCATCGAAATGAAATTGTTGTAGAATTGAATGCAGAAAAGATAGGACGAGAAATCGGCTGCATTGAATGTGTTACCGCCCAACGATGTTGAATCATCATCCACAGTGACAAGTCTCCAAGACCATCTTAGCAAGTCAATTTCCTCCCGCGTTAGCTGAAGTTGCAATCTGTATCTCTCTGGCTGCACAACTTCCGATTCAGGAAGCCATTTACTATCAAAACTGATGTTTGATGTGACTGTGGAATGAACGGATGTTGCCGTTAGACTCTTGGATATTAAAGAAAGACTCTCCTGAGACCCATTCTCATAGGATCTCTGGAGGTTGGACGATGAATCATTTTTGCTACTTGTATAACTTAACTCGCTTTCCTGGTCCGATTTGATTGCCGAGGATGAAACCGATGTTGCACGACGAAAAAGTGAACTGTTGTTCCCCTGGGACGGGTAGTTCCTGCCACCTCCCATTACATACATTATTTCTTGTACCTGAAAATCTAATTGGACAGCTGACTTTTCGTCGTAGTCAAACTTGTGGCAGAAATTGAACTACATTTCAGGGAGAAGTGGAGGCCAGAAGAGAAAAAAGGAAGGACATGATTTAGCCGTGTGTTTTTGCAGTTAACCCTTCCATTTCTAGTGTCGCTTTTTTTTTTGTGTAACGAGCAGGGATGGAGGTATTTTTTTTTTTTTCGTGGACTCGATCGCTTCCTGAAAAAAATTTTGGGGCAGCAGTAAAGGAATTATGTATGTGGGGCGTATTAGTCTGAAGAGCAGCCTATTATTTTATTGTCTTTAGCGATTGGCACACCTCTGCCTACCATTACAAAACAAACAATATTTGTTGATATTTTCTATTTGCGGGAAAATTCCGTAATAATTTATTACCACTCGCAGGTCTAATGTAATGTAAAATGTACGTTAATATTATTTAACCAAACATTCCAACCGCCGCCCCCTCTCTACAATAACAACGTCAACAAAATAATATTTCTCTCGCACGCAGATCCATCCTGCTTTTTTTTTTTATTTTGCTTTTTTCTTTCTTTCATTTTTCTCTGTCGTCCCCACTTGGCGTTATCTATTTCACAAATTGGCCCAAGAACCACCGCAGAAGCAGATCCTTTGGTAATGCTGGAAAACCGGATTCTCAATTAAGCTTGGATGGCCGGGTACAAAAAGTGTCTCGTCATGAAGAGAGGAAATCGCGCCACAGCGAATACAAAATCTCATTGCCAATTTTTTAATCTCGCCGTTTGAGGCCTCATTGTGTCCCAAGCTGTCAGCTGCAACTTCCCGGCTGATCCTATGATTTGCACGGCTGAGAGATGCATCGTCGGTAAGAAACTTTCCGTACTCTATGAATTGCTCCGGCTTTACGAGCTGCTTTCTTAAAGTATCCAACACGAGTCCTTCGTAGCAATTCATCGCGATTACTCTCTTGGCCCCTTGCTTTGACAACTCGAAGTTTGTACCTGTTAGCAATATGCCGCTATCGGTCGAATTATTCTCTCCAGCCTTCTCATCTTCAAATGATGTGCTCTTCTCCTTCTTAATCTGCACTGAGGTGGCTGCCATATCCTCAAGTTCTTTTGACTCTTCGTGTGCAACTGTGTTTCCTGATTTTCCTTCCATCTCTAAAAATTCGGTTATTTCCGACTCATCGTTATAATCATCCAACCTGAGCCACTGCGTGTCGTAGAAGTACATATTTGGCACATCCACTTCGGGTGATGACAATATGGTTCTGTCGAATATGGTGCAGAGCTTCCGAACTGGCTCGATGAAATTTTTTGCAACATATCCCTGGCAGACTATCTGCTGCTCAACAGCCAAGGATGTCGCTGGATCAAGCCCCAAGTTCCGCAATGGACTGTCGGCCTCCAAAAGAAACTTCTCGAACATCTGAAGAGGAACTGGACAGCTGTCAATCATACAACCTATTCTCAGATATGCCTCGATGGTTGGATGTTCTATAATTGCCTTAGTGAGTGGGCTTCCCTTATCATTTCCTACACCTTTCCCTGTAGATGTATCCCCACTGTCTACAATTCCATCCATCACCGATGCCGACGGATTTAAAAGCAGCCTTTTCGAAACCTCTTGAAACGCACCCATCGGATTTTCTGGTGTGATGTATGCAGTTAACGATGAATAGTGTTTTTCCACGAACTTCTGTACAAAGGAGAATAGTCTTCTGATATTCGCGATGGAAAATATTAGAAATGACCTGGGCACCTTACCTAACACCAATGGCACAACAAAAAGCCTCGTAATCAACTTCTCTATCTCTTGCTTGTTGTCACGCTTGAACGCAGTACTCAACTCTAAGAGCTCCTTGCTCAAAAGGGTGACATAATCCAAGCACCATCTGATCGCACCGATTATGTATATGATACTGTCCTCACGAACTTTCGAATTTGCGTATGTATCTAGCACGGTCATACCTTTTCGAGAAAACCTTTGCATGTTCGAATAAATCGTATGGATGGCATACATTACCGAAGAGGCCACAAAGCGCATGTTCAGTATTGAAAGAGCAACTTTCGCACTTCTGTTTCTTTTCCAATTCAATCCAGTACCCAAAGAGAGCTGTAACGTTAAAATACGCTGTAATGGCTGGTTTTGCGTCATTTTATCAGTTTGTTCGGTGGATATATCAATATTCAAGTTAATTGCTCTCTGTGCCTCCTGTAAAATTGCAACGAGCAGTCTGTAAGAATACCCCTCAGAGACAACTTTTGCAACGTTAACTAATTCGGTCTTTATAGCAACAATTAGGTCATCGGTAAAAAAGCCCATATAGCAAGCACTAGTATGGCATAGTGCAACTGCAGCTGCTGTGCCTAAAAGAAGGCCTTTTCTCTTTGCCTTTCTAAATTCTTTGCTCACCCTGGATTCTGCACATCTAATGTGAAGCCTGGATCCACCAAACGGAAGTGCCACATAAGCACATAAGTTTGGGGAAACACAGCAATATTCAGTTTGAAAGTTTATTTTTGGGAACTCGAATCCTGCGTCAAGCAGAGATGTAAGTGTCTTTGGTAAGCAAGGGTTCTCCGAGTCCGGAGACTCTGAGTATTTGTTCCAAACAACCTCGAATGAATTACGGTCAATGATACGAATCATCCCGTTACAAAAAACAAGGCAAAGAAGCATGTCTAGACCCATCGGTTCTATGGACAGGATCGATTCGTTAAACGTAAATCTCTGCTTGTAGATCATTGTATAATGACTGCCAGAGTTTTGAATTTCCGATGCTTTTTCGCTATTACCTTTCAAATCTTTAAATGCTTGGTGTATGCTTGCATCGTCCGAGACCTCTTTAAGTTGATATCTTAATAGACTAGTCTGAACAGGATCACTTCCAAAACGCCGTTCCTTTTCAAAAGTGAGAAGAACTTCGAATTCTGTTGTTAGATGGAAATTTGGAGAAATCAGGTCGATGCAAACCAGTCTTTGATTGTTTGCAGACAAATCGCCTAGGTTATACTTAAATATCTTTCCAATAACGAGCTTCGGGGGAATACGTTCATTGTCTGGAACTCTGTAACTTGGAACTTTTGCCAAATGCTTGGATGCCTCAATCAGATATCCCCAATCAATCTCAATATCGTAAAACTTCAAAGAGTTCGAGGATATTGTGTGAATAGCAACAACAATATGACCGGCCCTTGAAAAGGCAATCGACGCATCGAGAACCTCATCATCGGGACCATCCAAGTCAAGCATGGAACAAACTTTCCTGTACTCAATACCATGATCTTCCTGATGCCAAAGGCAAATTTGGCCATTTCTTCTGACTCCTATACAAGCTTGCTTTGTCATCAATGGATGCATGGCTCCATATGGTTTATATTGACTTGCACTATAGGTGTAGCAATATCCTGCAGCATCCTGTGATGCAGCTCCAAGTTTAGCAGCACATCCATTTGGAATTGGAGAATTAGGATTTTGTTTTGTTTTCACCGCGGGTGCAGTCGCAATCACTGGTTTTTGAATGTTCAACCATCTCATGGTGACCAATTGGTTCAGTTTTCTTTTCTTTGGTGTAGATATATCTGGGACAGGGAGCTTGTCGCGTCCGAATAAAATATCTCAGCAGTATTAAATGATGTCCTAGAATATTGGATTGGTGGCAAACTAGGAAGAACGCTATTAGTCTTCTTGGATTCGTCACTGTTGCCGTTCCCTGGCAAAAACTCGGATGGTTGTTTATCCGGGGATAATATTCTTATCCCTGTTACTAGTATTGAAACATTTCCATTCTCATCTGCAGTGAAAAGATCCCATCCAGTATTACTGAAAGACACCAGTTCAAGCTTAGGTAATACTTTTGGCACTTTATTACTCTCTGCATTTGAATCTGTTAATGGCTTGTCATCCACATAAGAAGACTCGATTCTGAAAGGTGTTGGAGGGGCTAACTGCCAAGTTCGTCCATTTACACATTCAAGGAAAGTTATGTAAAGATTTGCCTCAAAGTTGTTTTCTCCTGGGCTGTATGCAATGTGTCCTTGTCTTGACCATGATATTAGTCTTTTTTGTTTTCCTCCTTGAGATCTTCTGACAAGGGTGTCACTTATTGGATAAAATGGAGTGTCCTTATTCATAATGAAATTTGTCTTTGCCCACTATTTTTAAACCAAAAAAAATAGCTTTGTACAGATATCACTATTACTCACTAATAAAGAAGAAGCAAGACGATGTTACTTGTTTCAAAATGCGTTCCTTTTATTCAACTTCTTATGTAGCCTTGTCTATCTCTTCGAGAAGTCGCATATTAAATTTCGAGTCTTTTTTCCCCCCCTCATCTGTTCCCGGGATCTTTTTGTCCATGAAATATTTCAATTACACTCGAGATGACAACAATACAATATTTTGCCAAGGCATCGACTAACGAGCAGATTCAAATACATTTTTCCACAAATAATATACAGAATTTAGACACGATATAGATTAACCAATGGCTTTTGGTGATATCTGTGGATGGATATGTGCTTGGTCATGGGTAAGCAAAAAGAAGATAGAGTGTGAATAATAAATTGGACTACATAGAGGCTTTTGTTTTTAACTCTCTATGCTACCTATTATACTAACACCCGCTCAGGGCTTAGCCTATTACCCAACATTGCTTTTAAATTATAGAATAAAATCATCCAATGGTGTCTCTATAGATTCGATCTCTCTAAGTCTCATGGGTTACACTGCTTATTTGGTTTCAGTTTGTCTGCAATTGTTCAACCCAGAGGTCAGATCCCAATTTCAATTGGTCTACAATACCCTTCCAGTTATATCTTCATCGGATTTATTTTACTCCATGCATGGAGTGTTTGTTATTCTTGTTATTTTTAGTCAATGCCTTTGGGGTGCCAAGTTATGGGGATTCAAAGACCGACTCAAACGTCGTCCACATAGGATTACGTACATAGTGTTCTCTTTCTTTTGTTTCTTCGTCTTATTTGATTGGTTTTTTCAGAACAGTCAATATCGGCTCCTCAACTTTGTCATGGATCTTGCATACTTCAAGGTTATTACAAGCTGTATCAGATACATTCCGCAAGTCCTGCAGAACAAGCGCAGGAAATCCATGTATGGATCTTCAAAATCCCAACTTTTGCTAGATATGATTGGCTGCTTATTTTCAGTACTTGAAATAGGGATAAAGAATGACCGACCACTTGCTGAAGCATTATCATTGAACAGGGGAAAACTTGGTCTTATAGCTATATCAGTTTTGTTCGATACGACTTTTGTGATCCAATTCTGGTTATACTCTTCCGATGATAGTCTTTCACATTCTATAGAGATGGACAGCTTCAAATACAGAGCCAAATAATAATTTGCACGAACGGAACATTTTTCTTTTCAAATTATAGATTTAGGCTAATTACAATCCTTGATTTTTTTATTTTCACCCATTTCTTTCTCTGAGTTCCGCATTATATAAGCCGTCCTGATTTTTACATATTTTTCCTTTCCCTTCCGTTATGTTTAGTTTTGTTTCGTTTTTTTTCTCTCACTCTTTGACCGTTTTACGCATCCTTATCCAATGGTCGCGACGAACTTGGCCGTTTATTTTTCTACCGCATTGTTTTTCAATTCTTCTCAGACAGACATTCAAGAGTTCATGTAGTAGGCTTACGAGTACCTGAAGACATATAATTTATGCAATTTGACGGCTAATTTTACAAGAAAATGTCTGAAAATGATGGGAAAATTTATCCGCCATCTAATAAGAGGGGGTATACTTCCACTAAAGTTTCACCTGTGGGCTCTACCCAAAATAGTGGTTTCAGATCCCTGAGTTCATCTCCTTCTTCTCCCATATACTTGTATGAAAATGGCAGAAGACACAGTGGATCCTCGCATGTATCCTCATCATTTTATGGAAATTCGTCTATAGAACCAATAAATAGCAGTTCAAGACAAGGTAGCGCCGGAAATATATCAAAATCGAGCTGCTCATCTGTCAATGGCTATGGAATGAGTGCATATAATGCACCAGCAACGAGTTTCCCATTACATTCAACTTCAAACCAGCGTTCAATTTACAGTTCATCCAAGGGGAAAGTTGTATTTCAAACTAATGGGGAGATTCTTTCACTGGCAAAATCAAATGCTACTCCCAACCTCTTTGCTATAAGTGGACAGAAGAGTCTTCAATTGGTAAGGATCTCAGAAACGGAAATAGCCCTTGAATATGATTTAGTGACACAACCGGGACATAGGAGAAACACAAAATTTGGGTTAATCAGTGACCTGAAATTTGGCCATCATGCATATGGCCGTCACATTGCTGCGTCGACTCTTTCTGGATCCATATACTTATACAACTTGGATAGGGGAAATAGAATTCAAAGTACATTAAACGAGCATCAAAGGGCTGTGAATTCGATCGATTTTTCTACAACTGCCCCATATAGGCTTGTTTCAGGTTCTCAAGACGGCAAGATGAAAATTTGGGATATCAGAATGCGAAATGCACGAGCTGCAACCACAATCAGCGGAAACTGGGATGCCGTGAGATGTGTTCAGTTCAATCCTCGGCATGAGAACACAATTTGTTGTATCACCGATTCCGGTGTTATTCAGAAATGGGATATTAGGAATCCAAGCACGTTCGAAAGAAGATTAAATGCACATTCTGGGCCGGGCCTTACTTTGGATTTCCATCCGGAACTAGACTACATTGTAACTGGAGGCAGGGATAAGCAGCTCGAAATTTGGAGCATGGGATCTGGATCCGAATATAGCAGAGAGCCGGACCACGTTATTTATACATCAGGACCGATATACAAGGTTTGTTGGTGTAGAGGTCGTGGAAATGGATCTATCATGAACACAGATATTGCCACGTGCTTTCTAAATGATGATCCCTGTGTGCAAATCTGGAGTTTATCAAGAAAATACATCCCAAAGCACACGGTAGAATATCACACCAATCAAATCACTGGATTACTATGGAAATCTCCCAGATATCTTGTCACATGTTCGAAGGATAAGACTTTGATTCAACATGACATTTTCAAGGAGCCAAATGTAATTGACAATTATCCTAGTGGTGCCATTTCTTGGAATCCCAATGGTGCCAATGACTTTATATTTGTGAAGCAGGATAAAAATGACTTCAATACATTTAAAGAGCCATCGAAGGTTTCAAGTTTATTCAAGAGCACTGCACCAGAGTTACCAAATTCCGTGGTTCATAAGTCTAGAACCTCATCTGCATCTGTCGATATTTTACAGCACCCTTTACAATCTTCAGTTTCATTGGCTTCTTACATAAATTCAGGAACGGAAAAGAATATCAAAAGAATTCCTCCGATATCAAGAAAATCCAGCAGCTTTTACGCTCATTCACAAAATTACGCTGCTATTTCACCTATTACCGTTCCCATCGATTTGGCATTGCCCCAAAATGATCCAGAAGTGTTTACTTTCCTTTCAGCAAAATACCAAATTAGTATTCCCAAGGGTAAAGACCTCGCTCAAATATGTGAGGAAAATGCCAAGGTTGCATCTTTGGCGGGAAAACCCCGTGACTATCAAGTATGGAGAGCAATAAGGTTTAGCATTATATACCAGATGTCACAAGAGCATGAAAATAAGGATAACACCTCCAAAAAAGATGGCAGTGGGCCTTATAGTGGTACTACTAACAAAGAGTCTACCCTCAGTGTTCAGTCAACATTATTCCAGAATGGTAACTCTACAGAATCGTATCAGTCCAGTTTCAAATCATCTGAGGAAAGCCATCGTCTGAATTCGTCTACAGATGATCAGTCTAAGTTGGAGGAACCCAAAAAAGCCAAAAGCATATATCCTGACAGTGGTAGAAGAAGCAGTCAACGGAAAAAAGAAAGACTGCACTTCACAAATAATGACGTGAGAAGTAAGGAAGCAGATAAATATGAAAATGCAATTGCAGATGAGGAGGAGGATGTTTCAACTAGTCCTGCCGCCTTCACTGGTGATGTGATAGCACAGCCGATGACTATTAAAAAAAGTGATAATAGGACGTTTGGAAGTTTCAAAAATAGATACTCTTTCACTGGAAGCAGCGTTGACTTTGATAACGAAAGGGTATTGTCTCCTTCGTCTTCAGTAGGAACTACAAAGTCGGCAATTCTGCCTAGAGTACCAGTATTTTCAAGTCTAAACTCCAGTGAGGAGGAAGGTAAAATTCTAAAAAGCATTCTTTCAAGAAAGACCAGTGCCAACACCTTACGAAGAAACGTTTCCACTGGTGAACCAAGCCAGCTTACAGAAATTCTAAAACATGGTGTTTCTACCTTCACCGAGCATCGGGCGCAGTTTAACTTGAAAAACGATCAGCATGGAAATACCAACCTTCAAGTACCGTGGTACCCCTCGGATTTAATAAAGCAAGCTGCCGAATTCAGTGCAAAGCAGGGTGATGTTCTTCTCTGTGCGACTTTTGCCTTGCTTTTCAGGAGTGCTTACCCTGATAGTATTACCTCACGGCAGGCAGAGGAATGGATACTCTCATATCACAAGGCACTTCTCCGCCATTGCTTGTTTAGTTGTGCAGCTGCAGTTGTGAAGAAAGCAGCAGACTCTTACGAGTCATTCAAAACAATTGGGCAGACCAAGACGTCAGTTAGGTTGTACTGCAACAATTGTCATAGTCTTATTGCAAATGAAGTGTCTAAGAAAAGGCTCCAAGAGGGAGATGAGAATGTTGAATTTGGCTTTTGGTACTGTGACAAGTGCTCCAAGAGGCAGGGAAATTGTGCATACTGTGAAGAGCCACTTAAAGGTCTTTGTATGGCTCTCTTAGGATGCGGTCATAAAGGACACTTCAAATGTTTTAGAGCTTGGTTCATTGATGAAAACCAGTCAAGTTGTCCATCATGCGGAACGCCGGTCGTTCAATATGAAAAGCAGGTTGTTATGTAATGAAATTGTGCTTACTTTAGTGTCTACACTGGAAATTTTGTGTATGAATATATAGAAAGCAAAGAAGTACAGCACAATATTCGATATAAATGTAATATAATTCGACCAAGCCCAGTAATTAAATTAACTATAGCTTCCTCTGGCCTTATTTCCCGATAGGCGTAACCTGTTGCGTCATAAATTCTGCAAAATCTTCCCAATATTTCGGAAATGTAATCGTGTCATTATGATGTGCATTCTTATATTTTTTCCATGTTTTGCTGGATGACTTACTTATGTCATAGAGTGTTTGCATATGAGATGGTGGAACAATCTCATCTTTCCCCGCACTAAGGAAAAGAACCGGTATTCCAGCCGGAATGGTCTTCATGTAGTCTTCCGAAGGCCAGATTTCATGGCACAAAAATGTAAATGGACGAAGGAAGGGGAAAAGATAAGGAATGACTTTTCTAATGCTTAGAAACGTGTTGTCTAGAATTAACCCGGAAATGATTGTTGGATACTTTGCGACTATATATATGGCAACTGCACCACCAATTGAACGTCCGTAGCACACTACTGATGATCTTGAAAGTTGTTCTGACTGTTCAATGTATTTAATCACAGCGTCAGCATCTAATTTGAGACCTTTTTCGCTGGGAGTGCCCGTCGAATGTCCGTACCCTCTGTAGGAATAGATAAACACGTTGTAATTCAGCACTTCGTATATGTATTTCACCACGGGAAGAAAGTTACCTATATTTCCTGCATTGGGACTAAGAACAAGTATTGTTTTGTTGGAGTAGTCGGGACTGGTTGAATCGTGAAGTAAAAGATAAGATTTGAGCGTTTCACCATCATCTGTATGAATATCCACAGATTGGTACGGAAGTCCGTATTCATCAGGTGTGCTAACCTTATCACGGCTTCCGTTCAATCCAGCTGGATAAACAACCTTGGATTGAAACACATAAAGTGCTGCCAGCCCTATTGCAGCCACGGAGGCACCAGCTATAACAGACGTCTTTGCAAGCTTCCAAAGTATAAGTGAAAAGGTTGAGGAAGAAAATGTGCCTCCGTCCGAAGTATCATTCACTTGCCTCATTTATAAATATGATAAATATATATCCTTGGGTTGTACACCTTAGTTATAATGAATTGGATGTGTACGAGATGCACAAAATAATGTGGCTTCGGAATGTTAGCGGTATATATCTCTGGTATTGGCTGACCTGGTCAAAAAATGAATAAAAAAAAATTTAGAAAAATGAATTCGGTTAGCTGATAGATAAGCCGTAATTTAAGGATTACCCAGAAGACGTTTATCACATGTTTTCCCTCAATGAAATACCTTTTTTCGTGTATAAATGAACGAGCAATTAATCATCCCTGAATATATAAAATTGTGCTACAGGAATTTATTATAATACTCCCTAATCGCCTTGATTATACATATTATGTATTGGGAAGTGTCCATATTCATTACTTGTTTGTTTAAAAGAAAAAAAAAGCGTATCGAAAAGATTAGTTAACCAAAAATCAAGTCCATGATCCAACAAAACCATCCTCCCCAAGTAATTGTCTCGAGTATCTTCCTAAAGATTCCAGGTCGAATCCGGTTATATAACGTTCCACAACTGTTATCACCCTCGCTATCAAAAAAGCCGTTGCCATATTTGATGTATCTTCTAATGTTGCATCCATTCCAAAAATTCCACCACTTACATCTCTGGCAAGGTGAAACCCTCTGCAAATTCTTCCCCAATGGTCCAATTGGACCATCTATGTACTTCCACTCAAATGGAGACCAGCGTTGGCGAGAATCATTAGCCGCCAACATTTTGTCGCCCCAAGTTCCATTGTAAAGAAGCCAATTGCCATAAGAAGTCTCTCTGAAAGGTACCGTTCCATTCGCAGCAGAAACCTTGTCGTCATTATACGTGTAAGCCAAATAATTCAATGATGGGTCCCACAGAGGGCCTCTATCCGTGAAATCGCTTAATATTGAGTATGGTATATCGTGTGCATGCTGGCCTGTGCTTGGATAATTTGCATGTGTACCACGAGCCGAAAATATCACCGGATGCTTAGAGTTGTCGTATTTTTCGAGATTGTTATAAAAATAAGCGCCTCCTCCCCCGTGTGCAGACATCCAAACAACAACAGGCTCTCCCTTATAGAATCTCACCAAAGAATGTTCCCAGTCACCAACATGGTCGCCAAATGGGCCGAATCCCATCACATACGGTCCCATATTGAACGAATAGAAATAGAACCAAAACGAATCCACCCATCCGTTGCCCTTATCAACCACGATAAGAGTCGCCGGTGCATCCTGAATTTCCCCATTATAGTAATTGGGAACGTTTTTAATTCCTGTAAGCCAATCCGGATCCTTATCGAAATCCTCGTTGCTTGTCATGTATACCATCTCCTTATCCGTAACGTATTTGCTGAGATCCTCAAGATCCGTTATATGAAGCGTATTATGTGAAGATCCATATTTATCCATGCCCACTTTAATTTTAGTTCCGTTGGCAAATTCAGCATGAAAGTGAGAAGTGAACTCCGCAACATCGTAAGGTAGATATCTTTCCTCCGAATATAAATAAACCACCGGGCTATAATCTAAAACGTACTTTGGAATTTCACCCTCGGAAAGAGTTCTTTCCTCCTTAGAAGGATGGCTCTTTATCAGAGGAAGATTCTTAAAGTGTGTATCTGAACGTAATACATTCTCTATTTGCAGTTCTTCGCTCCTTCTTAGTAGGTCCAAATTATAGCAATAGCATGTCCAGATAAACGAAATAAATACAACCAATAGAGTACATGAATTGTTTAGGTGCATTTTTCATCATTCCATGTTTCTCAATCATGCATCTGTTTTGATATGTCTGGTTCATTAATGTATAAGGGAGAAGAAAAAAAGGGATAGAATTAATTATTAATAGTTAAACGAGTGCAGGTGCCTTGGACCAAAGCGATACGACCCGCGCTTTCCATTACTTGACATATAATGTTTACAGAACATTTTCGCGGATGGCGGATATGAATACATACGCTTAATACCGAATGAAGTGTCTGCTTTACATTTTTGAACAATTGTAAATTTTGGGGCAAAAATAACATTCAATCTAGATAGTTCTATACCAAACTGCTGGAAAGCTATATCGCATGAATTGGTCCTTATATGTTTATAAGGTTACCGCATTTCATGTACAGATTCATATTATCATAAATTGCACTGCCCTGATAAAAATGTAAACACACATTAATGGAGGATCTGAGCGTGGGAAAAAAAATTTTGAAGCTTGGTTGATTAACTTATCGGCGGTATACAATCAATACTACACTTCATAATACCACACATATATATGGCACAGTGTCAAGGGATAACAAAAGCAGGAAAAAGATGTCGAATACGAATTGTTGATGATGGTACGAAATACTGTCGATATCATAAATCTCAAGGTCGAATCTTTGGTAACTGGAATAATTCAAAAGATAGTAAATCATTAGATGGTCCAGGTTACATATATGTTTTTACGCTTGAGCATATGTTGCAAAGAAGGCCAGTAAAGCAAGATTGGCTTAGAATGGCTGCACCTACTTCCGATAACATTATTAATTACGATAAGACAAGACAATTAAAGCCAAAGCATTATATACTTTTGAAAATTGGTTTCACATCCGGAACACCGAAAAGGAGATTGGAACAATGGAAGAGACAATGCAAGCATCAATTTACTCTTGTGACTCCTAGAATGTTATCCTCAATTGTGTGCTCCAAAAGGGACAAAATGCATGTGTTATTACATTCCTTTTCCAGACTGAGCCTTCAAGATCTCGGCAAGTACAGCAAATTTGATAACAAGAATCTAGGTTTTCATACGAAACTGGCGTTTCAAACAGAGCAAAAAATTCATCATATACTCCATGAGAAATATGGTTTTGGGAAAATATACTGTGAAGGTTGTAAGAGCACGAATGGTGGTATTCATAAGGAATGGTTTCTTGTGCCTAGGGAAGACGTTAAAAATATTTTTGATAAAATAAATGATCTTTGTCAATGAGATCGGAGTTCGGAGTTAATGTGTTTTTCGTTGTGTCGCGTCTAAATTTTTGTTCTACTTTTTTCGTATTTTTAAAGGATTTCCCATCATAGTTTATAGATATTGATTTATAGAAGTTATCATGTACGTTTACAGCTGTAAATATGATCATATAAGAGTGCTTTAATGCTTTGAAGGTACTTTTCAAAAAATATATGTCCCTCTTCAAAAAATCTTATCCAAATTTTTTAGATTTGTATATATTTTGAGAATTCTCAATTTAAAAAACTATCGAACCGTATTAAGTTTAAGAAGAATACTTCAATGTATTATAATTTCCAAGTTAACAGTATCACTATATTTATATTTTTGAAAACTCCTCGCACAGATAAAAATGCTTATTAAGTGATCCTTCCGAAATATTGCTTATAAGGAAATTACAAGACTACCCTGACATTACTTACTGTAGCTGAATGATGATGATTGATTCAATAAACCTTCATTCTACAGTACTATTATTAAGCCATATGTGCCATGAAAATTTACGTACACATCGTTACATATTGAAAGGGAAGTGATGTCTGCATTATCCAACTTTTAGGCAATTTCCTTGGAAGTGGATGATTTTTATTTCACATTTTTATTTTCTCTGTACACATTTTACACGCTTTCAATGTGAATTTTACAGAAAAACCAAAAAATAAGAACATACCCTCCTGCTTATTTCCAATAATTATTCAAAGTTTTAAAGAAATGATATCAAAACTATTTTGGTAATGGTCTTTAAACGCCATGCTGGTCTTGTCTCCATATTACTTGTAAGGGTTTGAAACGGTTGAAGCGGAACAATGAAAAATTTTTATACTCATAGACCCAACGTCATGAACCGCAAAAATTTATTTCCTCTCGATTCGATTGTTCTGTATATCACTGCAGATGAAAACTAATTCTGTGGAACAATAGGCATCACTTTTTTGATTCTTTTTTGCGTTACACCGCGGTCAAAAGAGATAAATGAAAAAACAGGAAAAAAAAAAATTCAGTAAAAGTGGGAAGAAAAAAAAAGTGGAAAAAAAAGTTTGACCATGGATTATTCTATCATTCGCTGAGTCACCCCCTATTCAGAACGGTTGTTAAGTAACCTTTCTTCAGCAACCAGAAATCTTCACAACACACAGACAAGGGAGAAATATTACGTTGAAAGCCTGTATAAGACAATATAATGGATAATTACACATTAACAATCCTTGGCTGCGGTACCATGGGTACTGCCATGCTTTTATCAATCATGAAAGCTACCTTTCAGCCATATCCAGCAAAGTTCATCTGCTGTACCGGCGACAAAGAATCTGCAGAAGCCCTTCAAAAGAGATTTGGGGACAAAATTGAGGCTTCATACGGTGAATCTAACATCAGTGCTGTGAAAAGAGCTGATGTCATCATTCTTGGTCTTAAGCCATATATATGTGAATCCGTGCTGGAATATGTTAAGAGTGGGTTAAATGGTCACCAAGTTATTATTTCATTGCTTGCAGGCTGGAGTATCGAGAGATTGAGTAAATATTCTTCCTGCATTGCTCGTGTGATGACCAACACCCCGGCTAAATTTGGACACGGAATGGCTATAGTTTCATTTTCCAAAGAGGCTCAGAAGTATGAAGATCTGGTGATGAACATGATTGGAACGGTCGGAAAAGCGTTGAAGCTTCCAGAAAAGCATATGGACGCCGCAACATCATTGGTTGGATCCGGACCAGCGTTCTGCTTGTTAATGCTTCAAGCCATGGCTGAGGGTGCTGTTCAAATGGGAATTCCTTATGATATTGCTAAAGATTGCGCTGCAAAAGTTATGGAAGGTACTGCAAAGATGGTGATGGAGACAGGTGAGCATCCAGAGGCTTTGAAGGCCGAAGTTTGTACTCCTGGTGGAACTACGATAGCTGGATTGTTGGTTATGGAAGATAGAGGTGTTAGAGGAGGTATTAGTAGAGGAGTGGAAAAAGCTGCCGAGGTTGCCGCACTACTAGGCAAGAAATAGATGCCTGTCAGAGGAACAATAATTAGTATATTAATATTACATCCATATTCTCGCGTTACATAGACATAAGCTATAAGATACATTTATTTCACTAGCTAAATCACTATATAAACACGCCATAGTCTTGGCCGACTATTTTTTAAACTCGCTCATGATCTTCTTGTATTCTTCCTCACTAAGGGATTTCTCATACTTTCTGGCATCCTCTCTAGTTAGCTCTCCACGGTCATATTTGTCAGAAAGTTCATTCAACTCCAGTCTCTTTTGCTCATCCCTTTTATAGTGCTCTTCCCTTAGACAGTTATACTGCAGAATGCCAAACCATGTCTCTATAAATGCATATGAGAAGACAGCAGAATTACAAACAGGAAGATAATCACTCATGTAGCAGTACACACAAAGGAGAAGCGAATATACGAGCCTGAGGAGCACGGTTGTCTCAAAGTATTTCACATTTGTCTCCAATAATGGTCCAACATCAGACACAACCATCCCAATGAAGAGAACACCGACTAATCCATAAACCTGCGATTTTTCATTGTACATCAATATGGGAAGACCCATTGCTGATGAGAGAACAAGAACACCATTGAACTGAAGAACGGACTCCGGATCGACAAGCAATTTGTAGCCAATAACGGTTAGAAGCACAAGTCTCGCCCATAAGAGTCTTTTGGATGTAACAAGCGCCATCTTGTGCTTGTAGTGCTGTAATTTTTACCGAAGGTGTTATATGTTCTTATGAGATCGTACCGGATCATCTTTAGTACAGCTGTTCAAAGCTGTGCTGGAATCTCCCACCGAAAAAAAAAAAAAAAAATTGAGATCTCCAGGACATTTGTAATTCAAGGTATTCCTATTCTGAAAGGCATTAGGTTTTATTTTCACGATAATACATACATTAAACCACCACCTGCTTTTCTTAAAATCTTCGTATTATTTATGATGGGCTAGCAAAAATATGCATATAGTTCAATAATCTTAAAAAAACATACATGTATATATAACCCTACTCTAGTTCATGCTTGCTGCTCCTATTGAGCGTGGACAATACACATGAATGAAATAAATTCTTCAGGTTAGCTGTTAAGCCGTATTGACAACCAAACTGTTTAAAGCAGTCCAGATTCACATAAAAATAAATAAAAAGCACATTAGTTTATCATCTCGTAGTACTTTTTTCTATTCTAATGCGAGACATTAAAGTTGAACGAAAAAGTATATTTAATTAACTGCATCATTCCGCACAATAATAAATAGGTCACCGCCATGAAAGCATTAATCAGTAACCAACAATCGATTTCGCTATATAGGGCCGTCCACAATAATGAAAATTCATTTTTTTTTGCATCTTCTTTGCTCTATAATGTGGGTTTTATTCTTCCTCGCCCCAAATATGTATTTCCACACTTATCTACTTTAAGTTCTTCTCCGCCTAGTTCGTCATTTCCATCTTTATGAATCAAAACTGGCTTTGGATTAGGGACAACACAAACTTTAGAAATATTATACGATGAAGGATTCGCCACTTGCACCTACACTACGGCCATCGGAAGCCCAGTTTGCAGACCCTATTGGCTTTATGTCATCGGATGAGGTCATCTCTCTCGGAGAGAAATACGGAATCATAAAGATAGTACCACCAGAGGGCTGGAAACCCAAATTTGCTTTGGATAAAGACAAGTTCACTTTCCATACTAGGCTGCAAAACTTATGGGAGTTAGGTTTGATTGGTAGATCGAGAAATTTCTTTTTGGAGGGATTTAATAATTATTTGAGGTCCAAGGGTAAGAAACCAATGAAATCATCAAAAAACAGATCTAGAGGAAGAAGAAAGAAGCATGCGAACAAGCAGAAGGACAAAAAGAGCCAAGAATATGATGGATTTCTAGGTCTAAAAAATGGCTCAAAGATACACATTCATACACTTTACATAGAAGGTAATTTCGCCCATTACGCCAATTTGGTGAACGATCCAAAACTTTTACGGGATGTTGAAAAGTATTCAAATTTGCTCAAAATACAGCTAGAGGATTATTCAAAATTAAAAACGGGTCGGAGGCACAACACTCTTTCACGATTGCTTACATCAGAGGCTGACGATAAGATACTAAACCTTAACAAAGGATGCTCAATATGTCACAAAAACAACCATTTTGATAAAATGCTTCTCTGCAATGGCTGTGAAAAAGGGTTTCACATGTATTGCTTGAATCCTGCACTGAGGGTTGTGCCAAAAAGTGATTGGTATTGTGATGAATGCCTTAGGGGGACAAATGGTGACTACGGCTTCGAGGAAGATTATAGTAATATTTTTACTTTGACCGACTTTGAAGAGTATTGCGAAGAAGAGAAAAAAAATTTTTGTGAGACACAGTTACATGGGGAGATGAACCCTTCTATTGATCAACTAGAAGCAGAGTTCTGGAAACTAGTAGATGGAGGATCAAACGGTACTTATGAAGCTGATCGAGAGCAAATCAGTGTCAGGTATGGTGCCGATATACACAAGGATGACGCAGAAGAAGTATCTGGATTTCCAACGGAAGGAAATTCCTTAATAGATCAAGAAGCCGGACGAAAATATATTGATAGTCCGTTTAATTTGACCAGATTACCGTTTGCTGGGGGATCGCTACTACGATACTTTCAGAAGGAGGACAGAAATCAGATGTCTGGAATAACCATTCCTTGGCTCTATGTCGGGTCGATGTTTTCGACTTTCTGCTGGCATAAAGAGGATCACTATACTCTGAGTGCAAACTACTGTCACATGGGTTCAACCAAAAAATGGTATGCAATACCGGCACGGGATTGCCAGAAGTTTGAGGCACTCTGTAAAAGCATTGCACCAGATTACTTTAAGAAGCAACCTGGCTTATTACATCAGATGACAACACTCATTTCACCACATGATATTGCGTCCTTCCAGCAGTATAGAAACATAAAACTGGAGAGCGATGACTTTGTTCATTGCTATTCGGTGAACCAGGAAGCAAACGAATTTGTCATCACATTTCCGATGGTCTATCATGCTGGATTTAATTGTGGGTTCAATGTTAATGAAGCGGTTAACTTTACTATGCCTTATTGGCTTGGCTATGGAGAGCAAGCCGTCTGTGATTACATTAAAGATGGAAAAGAGGATGTGTTCAATTATTACGGCCTTTTGAGAAATATTATGGACATTCTTATGAATGATAAAGAAGAATACAAAAATATAGAGGACGAGTTTGGACAATGGACCGTGACAGCAATGCTTGATCATTGCTTCTTGAGTTATAGTGAACAAGTGAAACAGTTTGGCTTATTGAAAAACGACAAGAAGTTGCAAAGCATTTTAGCGCAAATACCACATACTGACTTTGAGGAATATCAGCAGGAAAGACAGAGAAAGCTGCTGGCCGGCTGTACTCATCATAGAACAGGCAGAAAACTGCCTGTACAGAAGGAACAGGAGGATAATACCTATGACCCTGATGAATTCATATGCCATGAATGCAAGACATTTGTTAATTACCAATGGATCGAAGTGGATATCCTCAAGAAGATAGCAGCTGATTTACAAGATATATCAAACACAAACGGACAGAAACAACTTCCTACACCAGGAAATTCTCCTCCGAAGTTTGGATCGAATAATAAGGGTGAAGATATTGAATCTGAGTGGAAACAGATCATGGAAAAGGCACGAGAGGAGGGCCTGAATGAAAGTATTAAAAATAACGAGTCACATGCAGGCATGAGACTGAGAAAGAGACGTAAGATTGTGAGAAATGATAACTCGGATACTTATGAACTTTCAAGCGACTATGCAAAACAAAGGAAAGAGAAGATGCTGAATAGAATGAAGAATAAAAGAAGGAAACATTACAATTTTGGAAAGATGGTATTTTGCTTAAACTGCTTTACAAGAGGAATTAGTAAAATGGACCCCACACAAATAGAACAGTTGAAGAAAATCTCAGTTGTCTACGATCGTGAAAGTTACGAGCATTTACGGGAGCATATAGAGAAGACGCTAGAGCCTAAGCTGGGACTGTTAGGTATTAAAACACACCATTAAATAAAACTATTTGCACGTTTCCCCGTGTACGAATTTGTATGGGTCAACGCTTTTTTCTCCGACGAATTTGAACATCTTATTGTGTAGCTAAATAGTGGGGATTCTGCATTACTCGGCAAATAACCGCAGATCGGGTGGACTATGATTAATTGAGTTAATTGATTTTTTTTGATTTTAGTGGCCAAGAAAATTAATTGCTGGAACCAGGACAAATGAGAGAAAAATATATTTCGCATTAATCGAATATGAAAATTCTGGCTTTCCGATAGGCCCAATTATTCAAATTGAGTGCCAGAAATATAACAACCATTTTACCCCGACTAATTAAACATTGCGGAATACAAGAAAAAATATTGAGCTTAGCTTAGCATGGCTTTCCGCTAATTAGGGAAAATTTTTTATGCTCAAATAAACATCACTCTCGGATCGTAATATTATTAATCCTAGTAGTAACCAGAAGTTTGCTTGAAAAAAAACAAAAATAAAAAAAGCCACCAGTTTCTGCGCGAGCCTGGGGTTACAGTGAGCGACACAAATTCTAAAAATTTCTATGTGTTCCTCTTCCTCATCCAGTCTTTTCTCCCACAAATAACTCCGATACAATCTAACATCCAGCTTTCATCGCGTTACCATTAGACTAAGTAAACTATAGAGATGGTCGCTAGATTGTTTGCTTCTACTACCAGGACGGCCTTCAAGGCTGCCAAGGCAATGCTTGCCTTCCAGAGGGGCCTTGCTACTGCTGCTCCAGCTAAGGGTAAAGTCACGTAAGTATATTTTCGTTTATTGTTGGCATTGTTTACATGGAGTGCGGTGTATAATATCAGTTGTGTAATTTTGAAATTTGGACTCCAAACAGAGCACATCATATTGCAATTTGGGCCTTCTTTGGAGACCTGCTTTTTGAGTATTGCGGAAAATTCTGCAAAGAACTAGCCATTGGTCCTTCACTTTTTATTACAACTATGGGGAATACGAAGTATTATATTCAGGCTACACATCCAATTGAAAATACGTCGGTGTTATGTGGAAATTATGAAATCAGGTGTTTGTTATCATACTCCATGTTTCTGTCTTCTAGTGTGATCCATGTCTTATTTTTCCTGCCCCCCCTCTCTTCATTCCTCTTTGCTCTTTAGTGTCTGCTCTAGAAATCTATTCGCGCGAAATAAAATTGTCGAATCAGGTTCGAGTATTTTTTTTTTCTCTCTTATGGTCTTGACTGTTTCGCGGCCTATATTATATGCCCTATTATTGGGAATGGTATTTTTGCTTGGGGAAGAAGAGCAGAAAATAGACGGGGCCTGATTCAATGACGACTTGATAATATATGCGATTTTCAATCGGTCGGAAAACAATGGGAAAACCAAAATTAAATCATCATGAAAACAAAAATGAAATCAACGAAACACAGGTGCTCCATTTTATCACACTACAATCAAGAACGACAATGCAGAAGGAAAAAGGGAACGAATACTAACATTAAACGATTATTTCAGCTCTGTTATTGGTGCCGTTGTTGATGTCAAGTTTCCACCTGGACAGTTGCCACCAATTTTGAATGCGTTGCAGATGGATAACCAGGGCAACAAGTTGATTTTGGAAGTTTCCCAGCATTTGGGAGAAAACTCCGTCAGAACCATTGCTATGGATGGTACCGAAGGTTTGGTCAGAGGCCAGCCAGTTATTGATACTGGCGCTCCAATATCTGTTCCAGTTGGAAGAGGCACCTTGGGAAGAATTCTTAATGTTATTGGTGACCCTGTGGACAACAGAGGCCCTGTTAAATGCAAGGAGAGAAAGCCAATTCATGCTGATCCTCCTCCATTCGTCGAGCAATCCACCAAGGCAGAAGTTCTTGAGACCGGTATTAAAGTTGTCGATCTTTTGGCCCCATATGCCAAGGGTGGTAAAATTGGATTATTCGGTGGTGCCGGTGTCGGTAAGACCGTTTTCATTCAGGAGTTGATTAACAACGTTGCTATGGCCCACGGTGGTTTCTCGGTCTTCACCGGTGTTGGCGAGAGAACCAGAGAGGGTAACGATTTGTACAGAGAGATGCAAGAGTCAGGTGTTATCAAACTTGATGGTGAGTCCAAGGTCGCATTGGTGTTCGGTCAAATGAACGAGCCTCCAGGAGCCAGAGCAAGAGTCGCCTTGACTGGTTTGACCATCGCTGAGTACTTCAGAGATGAGGAGGGTCAGGATGTGTTATTGTTCATCGACAACATTTTCAGATTCACCCAGGCCGGTTCTGAGGTCTCTGCCTTGTTGGGTAGAATTCCTTCTGCCGTTGGTTATCAGCCAACCTTGGCAACCGATATGGGTTTGTTACAGGAGAGAATTACCACCACCAAGAAGGGATCTGTCACATCTGTCCAGGCCGTTTACGTTCCAGCTGATGATTTGACTGATCCTGCTCCAGCTACCACATTTGCTCACTTGGATGCCACTACTGTGTTGTCCAGAGGTATTTCAGAGTTGGGTATCTACCCTGCCGTTGATCCTTTGGACTCCAAGTCCAGATTGCTAGATGCTGATGTTGTTGGACAGGAGCATTACGATGTCGCTACCCGTGTTCAGGAGACTTTGCAAGCTTACAAGTCCTTGCAGGATATCATCGCCATTTTGGGTATGGATGAGTTGTCCGAACAGGATAAGCTTACTGTCGAGAGAGCAAGAAAAATCCAGAGATTCTTGTCTCAGCCATTCCACGTTGCCGAAGTCTTCACCGGTATGCCAGGTAAGTTGGTCAAGTTGGAGGATACCGTTGAGTCTTTCAAGGCCGTTCTAGATGGTAAGTACGACAACCTCCCTGAGAGTGCCTTCTATATGGTTGGTGGCATTGAAGAAGTCATCAAGAAGGCTGAGAAGATTGCTGCTGAGGAGAACTGAGTGCACATATTTGCATAAATTCCTTAGTTTGTAACGAACACGCCATTAGACCTTATTCATCATTTGAAAGCTTTAAAAAAGAAAAACTGTTAAAAAAACATATATGAATTCGGATGGTACAGAGAAGCGAATTTCAACTACAAGTGCATGTGCTGAGTAGCCGCTGACTGCTGGTTTCTTTTTTGGGGAGGGCATATTCTTCTTTCTCCTTTATTTATTACTTTTGGTTTTTGGACTTTGCACTGTTCACTTGGAGTTTTTCTTCTTTTTGCGCTGTTTCGAACGACATACGATTCTTATTTTTTTGTTATATACCTTTCATAAAGAGATTCTTTTACATTAAATTCTAAATGTCAAGAAAGCATGTATTGTGGTGGTGTAAATATTTGAATGATTATCGTATGGTCACTTTGCATCGATAGAGTGGATACCGCGCCTCGCTTTGTCCACATATGCTGAATATCTCGAAGTTTTCGGTGTTCTTTATTCTCGTCCAAATTCCATTCAGCTTTTTTTTTTCTATCCCTCCCCTCCATCTGTCCTTTCCGTACTCTGCCTGAAGATGGCAAGGGTAAAAATTTCATCAAATTTATGGGCAAGCGCAAGGGATAAATAACTACGTAATAACCTAAAATACTATAGTTTCCTTTTTATATGTTCCCAAATTTGGCAGCTGCAACAGAATTATTGTTCAACAATTGACATAATGGATAAAATAATTGCAACCGCTAGCGGCCTTATGGATAGACCAGGCTTCAACTGGAAAGCTTGCATTATCGGGCTATCAACGGCGAACTTTCTCTTTGAATCTTATGTTGATTGGAGACAAATTCATGCTGTTACCAAAAATGGTGCCAAAGTTCCAAAGGAATTGGAGGGCAAGATTGATTCGGAGACGGTTGTGAAATCAAGCAGGTATTCAGTTAGCAAATTAAAATTTAGCCTAGTTTCCGGCCTCTTCAACTTGGTTGAAAACCTTTTCATTTACAAATTTGATTTCTTGCCTAAATTGTGGACTTGCACCGGGCATTTTGTTACTTCCCTTCTCGGAAAGCATCTACTTCCATCATGCATGTCTGGAATGATTACCCACTCATTATTCTTTACCGGTGCAATTAGCGTTGTTTCTACCTTCATAAGTCTCCCATTTAATTATTATAAGAACTTTGTTTTGGAGGAAGCTTACGGCTTCAACAAATTGACTGTAAAGCTATGGGTCTCCGACTTATTTAAGCAAACTGCCCTTGGCTTTGCCATTGGAGGACCGATTCTTGCTGCTTTTCTCAAGATTATTGATCATTTTGGCGATAAATTCATGTACTATCTTTCTGCATTCATGGGAGTGGTCCAAATTGTCATGCTAGTGATCTACCCTAAGTTCATTCAACCATTATTCAACAAGTTGAGTCCTATGGAGGATGGTGATATGAAAGTTGCTATTGAAAAACTTGCCCAAAGGAATAAATTCCCATTGGACAAATTGTACGTTATTGATGGCTCAAAAAGATCATCACATTCAAATGCATACTTCATGGGTTTACCATGGGGATCAAAACAGATTGTTTTATTCGACACTTTGATTGAGAAGAGTACTGTCACCGAAGTTGTTGCAGTTTTGGGCCATGAAATTGGACACTGGGCATTGTCTCACACCACAAAGTTGTTATTAATTAACCAGGCTCATATGTTTGCTATGTTCACCTTCTTTGCTGCATTTGTTAAGAATAATTCCCTCTATAAGAGTTTTGGTTTTTATAATGAACAACCAATTATTGTTGGATTTATGCTTTTCGGCGACATCTTTGGTCCTCTAGATTCAGTGTTGGCATTTGCTATTAGTTTGCTATCTAGAACTTACGAATACCAGGCTGATGAATATTCTACAAGACAGGGATACGGCGAGGAACTTAAGAAGTCCTTAATTTCATTGCACAAGGAAAACTTAAGCTCTCTTGTTGTTGACTGGTTATACTCTGCTTACAACTATGATCACCCACATCTTGTGGAAAGATTGAGGCACATTGATGAAATCGAAGATGAAATTTCAAGTGAGAAGAAAGACTGAGGTGTTGAATGCGGTTGCTATGTTGTATATAGTTCGAAATTTATAACGAAATAACTTTTATGTTTTTCATTGACGAATAAAAGGGGTATATATATATATATATGGAACAAATGATACTAGGCTAATCAATCGGTCTGGTGCCCTGTGTACCTAGTGACAAACAAAACTCCTCAACTTTTTAAAATTACATTGTTCTTTCCCGAAAAGGGTAAGCGCGCTTAAGCCTAATAAAATGATTTGGGGTTACTGAAAAGTCATTCATACTGTAGTTAAGTTTTTTTTTTTCATCCCTAGAAATGATGACTCTTTATTTTCCTTCATCAAAGTTTGTTCTCTCTTAAGCACTAGAAGTACATATTGCACATACTCACTCAATTAACTATTTGTAAAGATGATTTCTTCTCAAATTGAATGCCGATGTTCAATTCCAACTTTTCTCGCACTTTTGAAAAGAACTGCCAAAATGGTAAATGGAAGCCCAAGATATATTCAGACTTTAGCAATGAAGAAGTCGGCTGAAAGGAGAGATCTAATCTTGACTATTCTTAAATCGACGGCGACAAAAAGGGAGGCCAGATATTATCTAAAGCGATATCCACTCTTGGATAAAAGCAATATTTACAAAAATCCAACTGATCTGCTTAAGAACATCCAATTTAATCAAGAACTTTCTGCAAACGGAAAGTATAATCAATACATTGATGGCACGTTAGAATCTCAACCAAAAGATGAAATCGCTGCCAATGAAGTTCAGTTGAATGATCTTGAGAATGCAGGGGACGAGATACATTTATCTGATACGATTAGAGTGATGATGATCAGAATTCGAAATCTACACTCCTTGAGTATAAGCACTATTAGAAACATTGGTGAAATTCTAAGCAAATGCATGAGACTAGGTGCTTCTCCAATAATAGTTCTAGAAAATCCGAGGGGAAATTACAAACACGACTCTTCAACGTCTACAGATGGCAACAGACAAGCAGATACAAGCACATTAGCACTGCAAATCAAGAGCATGAATGAACGATGCGACAGACTAGTAACACAATTGGAATCGAACTGTGATTTTAAACTTAGATCATTACAAGGTCTTTTTCAGGTAGATTCAAAAGGAACTGTCCAATTTACACTTCCAGAGCTGATGATGACTCCCCTGTTTCAGGGAATGATTCCTGTTTTGAGTCCATGGGTTGTTGATAAAGAGACAACCCAAGCAAGAATAGTCAATTCTTTGGATATAATGAAGTATACTATCAAGGCATTACAGTCACTGGATAGCAGACATAAAGGGATGCAGGTTACTTCCGAAAAAGACAAAGTCAGCGACCTTGTTACCGTAGAAAAGATAATTTTCATTGATGAATTGGGAGGTACGCCATCGATTGAAAGATATCAATCCAGTCACGTTCTAATAAATCTTCTACAAGAATATGAGTCAATAAAAAGTGAACTTTTGAAGTGCAGAATGTCAGAAAGAGACAGAAATATTCATCTTAGGAATTTGATAGACATGAACACGTTGTTATCGATTGCAACAGAGGCCACAGGAATTCTTACGACTCCAGAAATTGCAGGTCTCCATGAACTGAGATCGGGGACCAATCCGATTATTCACAATATTTTAACCGACAGACCTACAATATCATCCTCCCTCCCAGTGGATCTTAAAAAGACCCCAATGCTTAATACGACCATCATAAAGAAGGGCATTCCAATTATCGTCCATCTGTCAAAGACTAAGGATGCCGGGCTCAATATCGAGAAAATGGCCGATAACGGGGAAATCGATCTCGAAAAGTTACAATTTTTAATCGAAGACTCATTTGGTCGAAAGCTTGACTTGAAACATTATCTTGAAAGGATAAATGGCCATATATCTGGCTTGATTATAGCAGGAAATTACGAGGGGTGTGCAATTTTGACTTGGGAAAGATCACCCCATGACAAGGATAGAAAAATTGCATATTTGGACAAATTCGCAGTTCTAAAAAGACTTCAAGGTCTTCCAGGACTAGCAGACATTGTTTTCAAGGCCATGCTCGTCAATTTTAAAAAGGAGTTAATTTGGCGGTCACGAAAGACAAATCCAGTGAACAAATGGTATTTCGATAGATCAACGGCAAATTACAGCATTCCAAATTCAAATTGGCGAATGTTCTACTCTGGTTCAAAGCCACCATTGGAAAAAGACATACGCGACTATGTGGGTGTCTGCACATCCATTCCCCCTTCGTTCACTTCTTAATGAGTTCATGCCCAGTCCATTTTATAAATTTTACCGGCAATTAATATACATACATGAAAAAAAATAGAAAAAAAGACATAAAGCGTTCATAGTGCCTTTGACATGTAAGGACCATCTAGCTTGTATCCTAACCGTTTATAATAGTTTCTGACACCGACACCGGAGATGACACTTATCTTTTTGGAACCATGTTCCTCCCTGGCTATCTTTTCGGCTTCCTCCATCAATAAGGTACCGAATCCTTGGTGTTGGAATTTTCTTGGATCTCTCGAATGAAGAGGAACAACTGATCCATAAACATGCAATTCACGCACAATCGATGTTGGCTGCGATTTGAATTCTTTTCTGTACGTATACTTTTTAGAAGCTTTCCTGAGTCTGAGCATTCCTATCAGAATGTCCTGCTTAGGATCCTCGTAAGAAAGGAATGTTTCCCATCCACCATTTGCATAGTAATCCCTCCTGATGAGCTCCACTTGATCGGGTTTAACTTTAGAATGAATGTCTCGAATACCAACCTCTCTGGTACGTATGTCTTTGCAGGCAGTACCAAAGTCCTTCATTCTGGCCAATGCTAATTCACGCAAATTACCATTTTCAACACCAGAGGTAACCAAGGGCATTGGAATATCTCTTTGCACACGGTAAATACGAGTCCATGGAGGAACAAGTGCCAAAATACGGGCCACAAGATCTATAAGCATGTTAGCATTGTATGATTTGTAGAGTCCATTCTTCCACAATTCATACAAACCAGTGCCACGAATCACTAAAGTTGGGTATATTTTCAATCCATCAGTCCGGAAGGCAGGATTTTCAAAATATTCCTTAAATTGTTCGAGATCCCTTTCCATACCAACATTTGGCAAGTCTGGCATCATATGCGAGACAACTTTAAAGCCTGTATCCTTAGCGTAACAGAACGTTTCACAAACTGACTTTACTGTGTGTCCACGATTCGTATCTCTGGCAACATCCTCATACAAGGACTGAACTCCAATTTCTAATCTTGTACATCCATACTTCATCATGTCATCCAAATGCGTAGGCGTGCAGTAGTCAGGTCGGGTCTCGATAGTGATACCAACACATTTGGTTTGTGATTGCTGTGAAAATTTAATGGCCTCATCGAGATCTGTACCATTGTAACCCGTAAGAGCGTTATGTAATTGTACGATGAAGTTCTCCCGATAGTCCTTAGGAAGAGACATGAATGTACCTCCCATGATAATGTATTCCACCTTGTCAACAGGGTGTCCAAGTTGTCTAAGCTGTTCTATTCTTCCTCTTGCTTGTTCATAAGGATCATATCTGGCACGAATTGCCCTCATGGAAGTAGGCTCGTATCCCGTATATGACTGTGTCGAGTATTCAAAATCCGAGTCTGGTCCACCCGGACAGTAAACGCAAATATTTCCTGTGTATGCAATATGTGGACATCTGTGAGGTTTGCACATCACTGCTACCACAGCGACACCAGAGGCAGTACGGATAGGTTTTGCCTTCAATTTGGGAAGCAAATATTTCTTGTATTGGTCTGGAATCGATGAGATAACATCTGTAAGACGTGGCTGTTGCTTTAAGCGATACTTCTTTGCATTTCTGATGATCACACCGTTAAGTTTTATCTCTTTACCTTCCTTGAGATCTGAGACCAACTCCACTGAGATATCACCACAGCATTGGAGAAATCTTTCTCTTTCTGGGGCGAGCTTTCTTTTACCCTTTGGACCTTTCATATTCTATGCTGATGATGTGTAGTTTAAACTCCAAGGTATCAGGGTGCCCAAATCGTTGGCATGTTGACTGAATGTTAATGATAGGGCTGATAAAAAATTTTATTTGGTGGGACTGATACCTTAATTTTTCTCTGAAAAATTTGGCCTTTAAAATATATCACATCCTTACATTTACACAATATTGCATTTATTTCTTCTTTTGGGAATCCTGGTAAAAGTTCACAGGGATTTCTGAAGAAAGTTGTATTACTAAATTAAAATTATGGAACACCAAGGAAGATGTGATAAAAATAATAACAAGATCACTTCAAATCATTTATTCTTTTTAAGGGCACAAAATGTATCGAATATAGTTATTTGAAATTTTGATAGTTTAAATGGTGTAAAACGTTGAAAAAAATAAAATGTCATCTCCAACTAACAGGACTATATCTTGGTTAAAATTTTAAATTATCACAAAACACTTCAAGAAATTAAATTTATATTATTATGATGTTCTTGGCTATCGGCCGATAAAGAACACATATATTTTAAAACGTGAAGCAAAACAAGCTAAATTGTGTGTTGGTATTAGAAATTTATTTTGGTAATAAGTACAAGGTAGAGAAGAGCATATTGGCGGTCGTTCGGACTACTATTGCTCCTCTAAATTCTAAGCTATCAGAAGTGAGGTTCCATTTTTCAGGAAAATAAGTATCAGAAGTGATAAGCATATAGCTTTAAGATTAACCATAATTAGGAAACCTTTTGAGAAGTTTAGAAGACAATGTCATAAAATGTACAAAGAGAAGAATATGGTCAGAGAGAGCACAGTATATAAGTATATACAAAATATATTGATTTTATATAAATTAAGCATGGGAATATATGTGATTGGTACACATAGAATGCAGTAGCTTTACTTTAAGTGATAATAGTTACGCTTGAGTAAGATAGCATTTTTCATCATTGGCCGAAGTTGTTATTGCTTTGACAATTAAAAATTGAGCTGGGAGATTGTTGACACCTCATGAGATTGCATAAAGGAAATTTTGTGTTTTTATAGAAGCACATTTATTAGAAGAAAGCATAACGTTTAAGAGATAATGATCGGAAAACACACCAAAGAGGATTTCGGAAGAGAACATCACCGAAATCAATTACCACACCAGTACACCGTATAAATTTCATCTCGTAAAGTGGTCGTGAATTTTTTTTTTTTTTCGATGTCGATAATTGACACTGATTTTCTCAATCGGTATAACTCCCATGGTGTGTGCGTGTCAACATTGATCTGATCCTAATAGAACTTTAATTTAATACGGAATAGATCAAAACTGGCCAGGTATAATTAATACGGAAACCGGCAACATTATTATTGCTGATAGCATTAGAACAATTAATGTCGAGAAAACACAAGAAGACAAGAAAAAATAGACGCCAGAACAAGAAGGCACCTACAAAACCAGATACAAGGACGGAAATTTCTATACAAGCGGATGATATAACGGAAGACGAATCATCCATTATTAATGACGCATCCATAAGTGAAACCACAGAGGAGAATCGGGATGTAAAGTCTGAGGAAAGCTCTTCTTTGCCGAATAATTTATCATCAGACAATGACAATAAAATCACCTCCTCTAATACTGTATCGGCAAAGGAAACTTCTGCCTCCGAAAATATCGAAGCTGATTTATCCTCAGACGAGAGGCAAGTTAAAAATATAGACGAGCCTAATTCTTTACAGGAGGTGGCTAATTCCGAAATGGCATCTGCTGGATTGAAAGCAGAAAATGGTCCAATTATAGAAGAGAACAGGAGTAAGGCAGTTAAAAAGACTGAAGCAGTCGAGGACACAAAATTTAACAAGGAGGACGAAGACAAATTGGCTAAAGATGGTATTGAGGGAGATTCACAAAATAAGGAAAACACCGAGGAACCGGATTTATCCTGGGGTAATGATGAAGACAATGGAGAAAAGATGCCATGGGAAGTAGAAGAGAGTGGAAACAAGACGGAAGGTCACGAAGACTTGGATGCGGAGGATCACGAAAAATTGAATGTGGAAGATCAGAAAACCGTGCTTAAGCCGGGGGATGTTACGGAAAGGCCGCACAGTTTAGTGATTGATGAGAAGAAGGTAGAGGTGAAGAACATTGAGAAGGAAAGCGAAGGTAAGCCGCAATCTACTGAAAGTGCACAAGGGCCAGATAAAAACAGCGAGCCTGAGGATGATGATAAAAAGGCGGTGGAGACTAAAGATAATGATGAAATGGCGGTAGATGAATCTTCCGGGAAAGAGCCGGTGACATTAGAAAAGTCGTCTAATCTTCCCTGGGATGAAAGTGAAGGAGCAGAGGACAGTCCTATGCCATGGGAGGAAAGCAAGCCGAGTGCACAGATGGCCGGAACTGATGAAGAATATGGGCATATTGATAAAGAAACTGGAGGAGATGAGGAAGAAGTGGAGGATGATTCATTTCTCAGGGATCTTTCGGAGTCTAGGCGGGCAGATTCGTCCAAAAAGATGGATTCTCAGAAGGAGTCTTTATTGATAAACGAGGAACAGCCCAGCAAACCTACAGAGGAGGATGAAAATACCGACAAGGCAGAAAGTCTACAGGGAAAGCCGGCTGAAGAGACCAAGGCAGAGCCCGTGGAGAATAATTTGGACTTTCTCGAGGATGATAACGAGATCCTATTAGACGACATCATGGACGACGATTTGCTTGAAGACGAAGAAGAGGAAGTACCCGAAAGCGTGGGGAACAAAGGAAAAGGGTCAACAAAGCCTCAAGTAGCATCACCTTACACTCCGTACTCTCACGCAGGATCTGTGATTTCATCAGTTTCCGAGCGTATCGCGCGCCCTCTGTCTCCGAAGATGCAGAAATACGTTCCCGGTGACAGGGCTGCGTCTCCGTCTGTACGCCGGCCTAGTAACAACTATGTGCCGCATACATATTCGCACACGTCAAGTGTCAATGTGCCGTTGAGGAGAGCTGTTTCCCCAATCAGCCAGTTTACAGAGCCACCAAGACAGGCCCGTGTACAGAACGAAACCAGCCACGAGCATAGGCAGCTGTTGGAGAAGTTGGAGGAGGAAAAGCACAGGAGCGATGCGTATGACTTTCCCGACGACATGATGTCTAAGTTTTCGCCGGTGAAGGTGAAGGCGAAGCTCCCGGTGCGGAATATCTACGCTGACATGGAAAAGAGGACGAAGGCACAGGCAACTTATTCAAGCACGCCCAATGGTGGGGGACGCAATGCTCCGGACAAGGTGCTTCCACCTGCAGCCACGAGCTACAAGAGTCCACCAGCCATTAGGAGGCCGCCGGAAACCAACAGATACAATCCTGGAAGACCACCCGAGGCGAACAGGTATGCTGGGGGCTCGGCAGCAGTGGGAAGTGAGGCAAGTGTGCATTCTTTATCTAGTGTAGCTTTACCTTCTGCACATCCTGCTTCTGCAGCCTCTCCTGCCGTCTCTAGTGCTTTCTCTCAGACCCGTTTGAACGCAGTGCCAGCCAAGGCAACCGAACCAAAGGAATCTGTGCAGAGGGCTGCCCCGGCCAACCAGAGAACACCATTTTTCTCCGAGCTTCCTACTCCTAAGAACCTCTCTAAGCCAACACCACCCGTGAAGAACCCGTATGCTGCAAAGCAGGAGATCGTTCAGAACCATTATGCTGCAAAGCAGGAAACCGGTCACAACCCATATGCTCCAAAGCAGGAGGCTGCTCAGAACAGGGAGATGCCTACAATGATGAAGATGGCGTCTCCGAGGTCGAGGAAATCAACGATGAACTGGTATGCACCGTCAAACGTGGGCGGCCACTTGACGACGCCGTCGGCAAACACCAACCCGGAGCCCATCAGGCAGAATGTGGTGCCGGTGCCCCGTAAGATATCGCTGGGCTCCTCGCAGGGTGCGCCGCCCGTTCTGCACGTGTCCACCGGGGCCACCGCCAGTAGATACACGCCGCAAGGTGGGCAGACCATAGGCCAGACCATGGGCCAGACCACGGGGCAGCAGACCAGGCTGACGTCGCCCCGGACGCACCGCCCAAGACAGTCGATT
The DNA here is from genome assembly GCF_011074885.1 of Brettanomyces bruxellensis. NCBI lineage: Eukaryota > Fungi > Ascomycota > Pichiomycetes > Pichiales > Pichiaceae > Brettanomyces > Brettanomyces bruxellensis. The sequence goes on from NC_054686.1 coordinate 475,325, forward strand.
GACGTGCTATACGACAGCCCCCGCGTCGACTCAACCGTCCCCTCGGCACTAACACGCAGCCGGATTCGCCGGGGCTCGTCGGCAGCACCGCCCCCTCCTGCAAACGGCCAAGGCGGCGCCACCAGGCACATGGACACCCCGATCAGCCAGCCGGCTCCCGTGGTGGTGCACCCAGAGAACCTGGTCAGAAGGCAATGGCCTCTATTCAGCTTCTGCAGCTCCGGTGGCCGGTTCGCATCCATGATCCCCTCATCAGACGGTTACGGGCACCGCATTGCGAACATCAAGGTGGTGCCACTCTCGTCCATCTTGAGGGACAACGCTGATGAGCTGGCTGCCAAGTTCCCGGGCCCTCTCCCGTCGTCCGGCGGCCGTTCGGTGTCGAAGGAGCTAGGCAACTGGGTGAACTTGAAGCTGAAGGGCCTGGGGAAGAGCCAGCCGGCCGGCGAGGCCGTGTTCCTCACGATCGAGGAGAAGATATGGGCCATTCTGAGGATCATGATCGAGGAGGTGCACGGCCCAGGCGACTTCTGCAAGGCTGGCTACTTGGACAGAGTCGTCAAGGTCGTCAATGCATCCTGTGGCATTCCAAAGCAGAGGCAAAAGCTTGATCTCGTTCAGTTGGAGAGGGCAGCAGCACCTGGATTTACGAATTCTCACAATTCCAATGGTCCCGACTCCTCCGTCGGCGTCGACAAAAATGGCCTCTCTCGGATTTACGGCTTTCTCGAGCAAGGCGAGACCGTCGCAGCTTTGGAGGTCGCCGTTTCTGCTGGCGACTGGGCCCTAGCAATAACTCTGGCCGGGCTTCTCGGCCCCCAGGCTCTCTCCTCGGTGGTCCATCTCTACTCTCGCCACCGATTCCCTGCCTCCGACCCGCTGGCACAGAATCTCTCCTTCTTCATCACCCTGGCAGGAAGTGCCTACCTGGCCCCTTCACTGGGTGCAGGCAAGGACCCCACGCTGGAGGAGATGAAGCAGTTCTCGGCCCCCTGGATCGTCGACAACATCGAGTCGATCGTCCCATTCGTCCTCTCCAACCTGTCGCACCCGGGCCCAATCCTCTTCAGGCTAAGCACCCTGTTGGCAGACCACAACGACTGCAGCCATGCCCTGCTCTGCCGCCTCCTCTCCGGCTTCCCACCCGACACGCCTTGCCAGAATGTCGATGGCTCCATCGTGGACGAGATATACATGCACATCCTCACCACGTCTTGTAACATGCCTGCCAGCGTCAACCGGCAGACCTCTGCACAGTTCACGGATGCCCTCAGACTACTACGCACGGGCTACTTGGCCGATACCGGCCATTTCACCGAGGCGAAGAAGTACCTCGATGTTGTGGCATCTCATCTGTCTGCCTCCAAGAGACAGGGCACCACACAATCCATTGCACTCGAATTTGAAAGGCTTTCCGACAGACTAAGCAGGGTCCCCAACGGTGCCAAACCACACATGAGCAGGGTCTGGGACCGGCTCGACAAGTCGTTCAACAAGTTTGTTGCCGGCGAGGACTTGTCCTCCTCGAAGCAGGAAACCTCTTCCGAGGTCTTCTCCAACTATTCCACGCCCGCTGTTTCTCGCAGTGCCTCCGTCATGGACATTACAGCCAATGTTGGCCCACAGAGCATCATGAACCAGGCTTTCCCACAGCATCCCGCACCACCTTTTGTCCCGGAAGCTCGTCCCAAGCTGCCAAACTCCTCCAGGTCGTCTCCCTACTTGCCAAATGCGGCCAGCTTCGACTTGACCGGACCACCGGGCACGGCACCCCACATTGCTCCCGGCACCCATCCGTCCAACGTGGCTCAACCAAGAATCCTGGGTGGCAGCTCGCATATTGCTCCACCGCAGCATTTCGATAGCCTGGCACATCCATTGGCTTCTGCCTATTCTCCACCGCCTGCCAAAATAGCCTCCCAACCACCTTCCGGCACGTATGCCCACGACTATCCGTTCACATCAACACCTTCATCCCCACCTCCACGGCCTTCCTACCCCAAACGGTACGCTTCCAGTACGGCATCTGACGCTTCATCCTTGGCCAGACATCCGTTAGCTCCGCCTGCCTACATAGAGAAGCCATCTGTGCCAAGGTCTTTACCAAAGGAGGCGGTTCCAGGGAAGAGAGTGCAACAATTGGCAAAAAAATCTGTTGCACAGCAGAAACAACCCGTTGCACAGCCAAAACTGCGACAAATGAAGACAATTACACACCAGCCACCGCCTCCCCTTCCTAACGTTGCCAGATCGGCCGAAGTCAAGGTACGTAAAGTACCCTCTGACCCGGTGTCTCAAATGCTAGAGGGCAACTCAAAGAGCCTTGAGCCCAAGACGGAGATCGCCGGAACTCCTTTGCTGCCAATGGAGCCTGGCCACAGCTTACGGAACACAGCTTCTGGAGATTCAGGCACTCTCGTGCAAGAGAAGGAAGCAGCAAAAGAACCTGGCAGCGACTCTCAAACGACAGCAAGTAAGCAGGCATTGGGCCCTGAAGCTGGCAAAACCACAAAGCAGGGGGCTGAAGCAAAGGAGAAAGAACCTGTCACAACTGAAAAAGAGCATGTTGAAGAGCAGCCTACTGAAAAAGAGCATTCTGGAGAGCAGCCTGCTGAAAAAGAGCATGCTGAAAGGCAAATCGCTAAAAAAGAACATGCGGAAGAGCATACTGAAGAGCATACTGAAGAGCAACCAGTGATACCCGCTGCCATAAGCGAGATGAAGAAACATGTAGAGGAGAAATCTCCATTAGTAGAAAATGCGTTGAAGCCAACTCTATCCGAGCATCCAAATGCAACTGATGATGTTAATATCGAGCAGACTCAAACCTTGAAGGCTGAACCACCATCGTTGAAACCATCCTCACTATCTTTGGAGACTCCTTCTGCGGCAAAAACTTTCACAACGATTAAAGCGTTGCCTCGTGACAGCGTTTCAGACATAACTTTACCAAGCCAACCTGAGGAGCATTCGGTGGAGAATGAAGAATTACAAAAGACTGAAATTCCACCACCCGCTTTGCCGAAACCTTCCAGTGTTAGAACTCCAAAAAACCCATATGCTGCCTTGTACTCGAAAGCACATAAGCTGTCGGTGCAGAACAAGAACATGACTTACACTCCAAAGAGTGCAGAACCTGCTGCAGAGGAGGAGATTAAAACTCCTCTCAGCGGAACCCAGAAGTCATCGCAGGTCCAGCTTAACGAGATGGGGATACCGACAGACATGAGTGGAGTCGATATTTATGGATTTGGAGGATATCATGTGCCTCCACCTTCCAGAGAAAATGCCCCAGAGCCAAAAATCGACTTGAAGGAGAATCACTCGGAGAATGTGTTCGAGGAAAAAGAACCAGAAACGGCTTTTAACCAGTTTGAATCAATCAATAAAGCTGCTGCCAGCAGCGATTTTGGAGAGCCAGGATCACCATTACCTCCGGCTACGGATAACATAATAAATCCAGCGGCAAACTTGCGAAACATTTTCAGTCCTCCAAGGATTGGTAATATATCGCATAGATCATCTTTTAACTCTAGGAGACCATCCCAGATGTCATCCCGTCGTTCATCAGTGGCATCTCCTTTGTCAGTTGATGACACGATAGCTTCAAAGCAATCTGCAATCTACACGATAACGGAGGAGAAGAAGTTGTACGCTAATGATGCGGATGAATACTTTGACGACGATATTGTTGAATCATCGAGCGAGGAAGGCGATTCAGCCAAAGAACGCGAGGAAAAATCGAAGAAAGAGGCTGCCGAGAAGAGAAAGAAGGAACAGGAGAGGAAGCAGAAAGAAGAGAAGGAGCGGAAAGAGCAAGAGCAAGAGCAAAAGAAGAAGAAGAAATCTAATGCCTCAGGCAAAGGATGGTTCTCATGGCTGTCTCGTAAGGATGATGGACCAAAGCCGATCAAAGCCAAGATGGGCGAAGAGAATCAATTTTATTATGACGAAAAGCTCAAGAGATGGATAAATAAGAATGCACCAGTCGAAGAGCAAATCGCAGACACTGCACCACCGCCTCCTCCTATGAGAAAGGAGCCGGACTCTCAACGAATAAAACAAACTTCTCAGCCATTACCTGGTCCACCAAGAATGAATTCACCTCCACCTCCAAATTCGTCTTCGATTTCCAAGCCTTCACTTTCGGGACGGCCTCAAAAGGATGAAAATGGAATTGATGGACTTTTAAGTTTATCCGCCGGTTTACAAAGAAGTAAAAAGAGATCTAGAAGAGGACCTCGCAGGGGCTATGTTGATGTGATGGCTCTGCAGGGCAAGAAATGAAAATTATATATATGTATTTAATCATTTTTTTTTAATTTGATTTCACAAATAGATACAAACCACATAGGCCTTATGAACTTGAAAGACTATAACTTAAGACTGACTTGTAGTGTACATTTCAAGCTCCCATTCCCATGTACGATTTGAAAAATTGATATAAAAAAAAAACGTGTTATCGCTAGATAATTTGAAAATGCCTAAAAGTGGCTGGTGATCGTCGTAAATTACATAATGCTTTTTCCAAAAAATAGTAGACTCCTTGAGTTAATATGAAGCACTCTCAGGTTAATACGTGGAAAGAAGCTAGCTATTAAAATAAACTGTTAGTGGGAAACAAATTTCTCTTTAAGAACTCCCAAGTGGACAAGTACGCAAAATGTCTGCCAGGGGATTTGAGGATGATATTCCTGTGACAAACTTGGATGAACCCGATGAGGAGGAGTTTAGAATAGATGATGAGGATGATGTACACTCTCAGCCCTTGGATCCAGAAAATCTTAGTGACATTGAAATTAGACCTTCATTATTCAAAAGGATGGGATCAAAATTGAAAGAGCTATTTCATTTTTCCGGAAATTCAAGGCGACCTTTCGAATACTTGGATAATATTGAACTGTTTGATCACAATCATTCAATTTCATCATCTTCCTTTGAAGATTTGGGAAGTGTTTCGACTGACCAAATTACAGTTTCAAAGAAAAAACCCTTGCTACGGAAACACTTATTTGGTCTTTTAATTGCATTGTTTTTAGGATTTCTTTTAGGTTCGGCAGCGTTGGCATCAAAACAAAAGCTCGGTAAACAACAAGGTACCAAGATTTCAAAGAAACCGTTGCTGAACAATTCAACAGCAGATTTCTACCCAACTACTTTGATTATATCGCTTGACGGATTTCATCCCCATTATATTTCAAAGGAATTAACACCATTTATGCATCAGCTATTTATAGAGTATGATAGCTGCGCTCCGCCATATATGATTCCCACGAATCCGACCGTTACATTCACTAATCATTACACCTTAGTTACAGGCTTGAAACCAATCTATCACGGTATTATAGCCAACAAATTTTATGATCCAACTGCAGATGAGAGGTTTGTAAATACAAACAATTCAGTTGCACTCGACCCCAAATGGTGGGGAGGTGAACCTGTTTGGTCAACTGCCGAAAAGCAAGGGGTCTCTGCTGCTGTTCATATGTGGCCAGGTTCTGAGGTGAAATTTCCAAATGGATTAAATCCAATGTATGTTGATAAATTTAACAAGACCGAATACCTATCGAAGAAGCGAGATCGCATATTTCAATGGCTAGATCTGCCGATTGAGAAAAGACCGGAACTAATAATGTCATATGTTCCAAACATAGATACTATAGGGCATAAATATGGTATAGCCGGCGAGCATCTTAAGAGGGAACTTAGGAAGGTTGACAAATACATAAAAAGCATTTATGAGGGGATCTCAAGCCGTAAGCTTGAAGATATTGTTAATGTTATTATTGTGTCAGATCATGGCATGGCACCAACGTCAAACAGCAGACTTATATATCTTGATGATCTTGTCGGTGAAAAGTTCATGCCTAAGATCCAGTATACAGATGCTTGGCCATTGTATGGCATTCGACCTTATAATGATTCTGACATTGTTCCAATGATGAAGGAAATGAGGAAAAATTATCGCAAGGACACAAACAAAAATCATTACAACATTTATCTAAAAGATGAGATCTTAGACACAATGTTTGGAGGGTCGGATAGTAGATACATTTCGCGGGTTGCACCTTTATGGGTCATACCTAAGGTTGGTTACTCAGTGGTAACGCATGAAGAAATGAAAAGGAAGAAAGATATGTATACACCAATGGGAGTCCATGGATTTAACAATTCTGAAGTGTTAATGAGAAGTTTATTCCTTGGTACAGGCCCATTCTTTGAAAGCAGGTTGCACAAGAAAAATACTAAATTACAACCATTTTCAAACATCGAGGTTTATAACATCATTTGCGACTCTTTAAATTTGAATCCAGCACCAAATAACGGTACTTTTATTGAAGGAATGTCCATCATACAGCAGAACAATACGTTGGATGAGAAATGGAAGGATTCCCGTCAGTATCCTGATGTTTCTTTTGCCACAGAAGTGTTAGACGTGGAATCAACATATGATATTTTATGGTCCAACTCCACCATGGAATATGAGGATGTTGATTATAATAATGACAGTGACGAGAATAATGAGGAAGAAGATAAGGAGGAAGAAGATCAGGATGGGAATGAACATCATGAAGAAGATAATGATAATGATAATGATGATGATGATGATGATGATGATGATGAGAATGAAGATGACAAACACAAGCAGGAAGACAATGGAAACGAAAGTGACAGCCTCTCAAAGGAAAAAGGAAAATCTCATAAAACAGAAGGTAAAAAAGGCGCTAGTGGTTCAAGCTTATGGGATAAACTCGGAGATTTTGTTGATGATGTAGTGGAAGAGGTGGAAGAAAAAATCGATGATTTCAAAGAGTCCGTAAATAAGGGGCAAAATGACTGAGAAATGGTCCCAAAATAATATCTTTTAATACACTACGAGACTTCGATTTTGCTATTAATGAGCAAGTATATACATTCATAAAGTAGCAGACAATCATTCTATGCAAACTGTTGCTATAATTATCTACTTTAATCTATTGAAGACACCTACCTACCTCACTTACAAATGAAGGCTTGTATTATTTTGCTTTCTAGATTTTTCGCCTTAGATTACCGGATGAAGCGGACTTTCCTGATATGGGCAACCTCCTCGTTTTTTTCCATTTACTGCATAGTTCGGTTCGACACCCCTATATAAACACATTGTTGGGCTGAGAATTTTCATCCGGAAAACTTTTTTTTTTTTTTTTTTTTTTTATCAGACCGAAAACTATCGTGAAATAAATTTTGAGATACATATACCACCATACATCACTTATCGTGCTAAGCATGATCAACAATATAATCACATTAAACCAACGAAATATTTATTAATGAACTTACTCTTCTGAGATTTGGACCAAAAATCGCATTATTCTATATTCTACGAAGATAAGATTTCCTTACACTTTGACCGAAGAACAGATTGTTTCTCTTCTTTGACACACCTTTTTTTTTCAAGAGGGTGGTTATTGGTGAAGAACATTTTTCCAAGGAATCCTTTTGTACCATACCCAAAAAATACACATTATTGAATGTCAAGGGCAACATCACCTGCGGTAACAAGTGCGTCAGAGCATCTGGCCAAATTGTCACTTTCAGAAGGGAAGGGATCCCCACATTTGGGAATTCACTATTATAAGGATAACAACGGAATGCGATCTTCATCCAGGAATGTATCATCGCATTGCAACGTAGCACAAAGTATGATGCGCAAAAATTCAGCGAATGATAGTTCTGCTACGCTAATTGGATCTATGAGCCGTGCGTCGTCGTCTACTGCCACCTTATCCACTTCAGTAGACAGAGAATCTGCTGATGATAAGAGAAATAAACATTCAACAGGGATGAGATCTGAACCTAGGGGCAACACTCATGTGAAAACTATTCCAATTAAGAAAAACAAAAGAAGTCAAAGGGAAATAAGCACTGTGATGGATGGTGAGGACTCCCCAGATTTGCTGGCAACTTCTGTGGGAAAAGAGGTTGATGGGAGATTAGTTCCATCATCTTCTAGCATCTCATTGCTATCATTAAACAATGGGGGAAATGGGGTAGCTGGTGAATCATACAACGTATCGGGAACCAGCTCACATTCTGCACATAACAACAACTCGTTGGATCAATGGCGTCCTAATAGACAAAGGGTTATAAATCAACATAGGTATCCTTCACCCATGATTCAGCATTCTTCTACATACCTACCGGGTCTAGTCGGACAAGGAACAAATCTGGGGGCCCCTGCCACGATTGGTCCAAGAAGATCGTCGTTTACTTCTCCGACATTCCCAGGCAGTGCTGCTTTTGCCCAAACTTCCCCGGGAAAGTTGAAAAGGTCGGATTCATCAAATAACACTGCCGCAAAGTCTATTCATATGAGTCGGCGTGGTTCTAGGAGGTATCCACAATTTGCGAGACCGCAGTTTTCTTCGTACCAGAATCTACAACTGCATGGACAATATCAAATCCAGGGCGATGATGTTGATGAGGATGACCCTGGCTCGCCTTCTTTGGGGCCTGTTTCAGCTTCTGGATCACCATCCGGATTCTATTTAACCGATAATTCTCCCCCAAGCTCGCTGAGATCGAATTCTAGTAATTTTAACACATACATGGCTCAAATACAGCAAAATAGACCCAAGTATGGCTTTTCCAGTACGAGAAATCAGGGATTTGCTGAAATTCCCTTACCCAGAGTTGGAGGTGGGCTGAGAGGTTATGATTCCAGGATAAAGTCAAGGGCTAACTCCATGACTAGTTCAATTGGAGGGAGATCGCCTGAATTTCTTCCCACAACTACTGCATTTTCTTCGATGACTCCGTTGAACCTCTCACTTACGAATACACTACAAAATAATAACGAGCCAACGAGCGAGAAATTATCTAGCAGCACCAATAACAGCGTATCCTCCGTTATTTCAGATGACAATGATGTTTTTGGTGAGAGCATTAATGATTGAGCTGTGCTCAATATTCATTTACACTTGATTTACACTTGATGACCGAAGGTACATTTTGTACGTTTTACGATATTTGAAAATTATTTTTTTCTTAATCTTCTTTGCATCTCATATGGGCTTGTACTTTTCCGGTTTTATTTTATATATACATACGTCTCACACACGTTTTCTTTTTTTATATTCTTTTCATATTATACCATAATAAAGATACAGAGAGAAACAGAAAAGCTCAATAATAAATAAATAAGTTTAAAGAAAGCGTTCATATCCCAGAATTCCGGGCTGAATGTCTGTGTCACGAGATTTAATCATCTAAAGATGTGTGCACTGAACCATGTCCTTCACTATATGGTTGTGAAGACCAACGTTCTTTCTTTTCTTCTTTCCGATAGTTCTAGGCTTGATTTCCTCTCTATGTTCCAAGTACTTGCTCTCAATTAAAAATCTCTGTTCCTCATTTTCGTATAGAGCGTACATCGGTGTGACAACTGAGAGACCCGAATGAACAAATGGATTGAAGTATTTCGCCACTGAAAAAACAGGATTTGCCGGGAAACTTGTCCAATCATCATAAACCATCCAAACCCTGAAATGCCCTCTTCTTGATTCAGGAAGTTCATCCTGCCTTTCTAAGACAACCAAAGAGTGAAGCTTCCTTAGCTCCGAGAGCGAATTATAATAATTAACTAGATATTTGGAGAAGAATCTTGGTTCATTAAATGTCACCAATGTATTGTCAATTCCAATTTCTAGGAATTGTAACGACAATAAAAATGCAATTGGTGCACCTAACGAGTGTCCGGCAAAGGCAAGGTGATAATCATCATACTCTTTTTGAATAGAAACTATTTTCACTAATAGCTCTTCAAACAGTCTGTTTGCATACTCCTGAGATCCAACATGTATTTTATAGAGACCTCTCTTGAAAACAGACTTTCCCATCTTAAATTTGTTCTTCTTGGCATCATAAACTTTGTTTAGATTATCTTCTCCAAAATCCTTCCTAAATTGACTGATTTTCGTTAGGTTTTTCCACATCGAAGTACTGTAAACCTGGGGACTATAGTATTCTATTCCTTCTTGAAGGAAAGGATAATGGTCCAAAAGATCGACATTTGATCTTAAAGCTACCACTATCCTTTTATTCATGTGGTCAATAAAAATACCCGCCTTTTGAGTAGCTTTCATGTAAGGCAATTTTTCAACATCTAGAAGGGTACCTCTTGGTTTTGGACGAACAAATCCAACAAACTCAATATCTGATGTGCACTTTTCGGAAAGATCCTCGAAAAAAGGGGTAAAACATTTCTTTTCAACGGATTCAAACACAGGCCCCTTACAATTCGTTAACTGGACAAATGATGCGGTACTTTTAAGATAATCATGAAATGCATTATCTCCAATAATTTGGCCAGTAACTCGATAGAACGGAGATGTCGGTATTCTAAACTCGGACTTATTAAATCCCTCTGCACTGGTGACATTGAATACTGGCAGAGATGAAGCAGTAATTGCCAAGCAAAGAATAGGAATTGGAAGCATGTCTTATATAACTATCAAGTTTAATCGCTATGTTTATACGAATAGGTATTTGATAAAGAAGTAAGGGGGAGACCATCAAACAATTTGAAGCACAAAAGAAGGAACAAGACTGCCTTTAAATATTATTACAGGCAAAACAGTACAGAAGTTCTGATTATAATCATAGATCAATATTTAACGTGAGGAAGTAAGCCCAAATGCTCCTCTGTGCTTAGTTCAAAATCAAAAATTCCTCAGTAACAGAACATGTTATCTTTTTACCTCAAGGAGAAAAAGAGAGTATATTGATTTTAAAGACCAGAACACACTTAAAAATGATTGATTTATGACCCTAAAGAACTTTTTGGACACTTTAAGGACCAGAAAAGAGTGCAATGTATTAGAAAGTTGTCTTTTTTTTATCTGCTACTTGGAAATATGATGCGAATCAGAAAACGAGGATTCATTTTATCCCTCCCAGAATTGATAACACAGCTAACAATTTCGGGAAGGGGAGGAAAAAAAAAGAGAGATACGAACGAACCGCTGAATTTGCATCAGAAGATTCATATCAGGATCGCGCAGAATTTTTGAGGGACCGGAAAGAGCCCGCTAAAGTGTTTTCTAAATTTAGAACTTTAAGAACAATACACGTAATGAAATAACACTCTTGAGTCTTGGCATCGGCCAAGCACATACACAGGAGGAATGTGTGATTCTTTTCTACCTTGTCCGTGAAATGGTTCAAAAAGAGATGCTTTTGTTCTTCTGAGTACTCTCAGAGGAATACAACCTTAATTGTGAAACTTTTGAGGTGGGTGGGGAGACAAATGAGCAGTGAATATGAAAAAAAAGAAAAAAAAAGTTGGGGAGGGATATCGATAGATTGATGATGTAATTAATAATAAAGTGGAGACTAATTTATTCTTGAGTATCGATGCGAACAATAGTGGAATTTCAGCCCACTTTTAATTAATTTATTTTAAATTAAATTAGGGCTCGGTTCGAAGTTCAGCAAACGAGTATTACCACGCTTAATAAATGAAGAAAACGGGAATTGTAAACTGTGCAGAAACTACTCACTAAATAGCTTTTTTTTCGATGTATATCAAACGCTACTCGTATGCTTTAACTGAAAAGAAACGCAAACAATCTACCTGAAAAAAAAAAGGACAAGACAAAATAATACACAACGAGTTATAGCGCAGATATGCTTTATAATTGAACATGCACCAACGACAATCCATATGTTAAAAGAAATAGTAATGTAAAAAAATCATTGTTATGGGAGATTAAAGAGTAATATTCAGTTTTGGAAAGAACTGTCTCAGTTGTACGGATAAATATATATTTTTGCATGGATCTCACTATAATATTACAAAAGTAGACTGTTTCAACGGGTTTTATAATCAAAATGGTTATTTAATGAAAAGAGAAGAGTACATGAGGGAGTATTGACCGGAAAATTGGGTACAAACTTTCATTATTACAGTCAAGCAATAAGAAAAAACGGATCAGCACACTTCGCATTATTTTGTGAATTTTCTCTTAGCACTTTTTTCTCGCTTCTAAAATTTGTTCTCGCTTTGATATTTTTATTTTTATTTTTATTTTTCTTCTTTCTTTTTTTGTGTGAGGCCTTAGCGTCCAAGAGTGAAATTGCAATTTGAACAGTTTGAAGATCACAACGAAGGTCACAATTCAGGGCTCCATCTGCCGTTCTAAATTCTAAGAATAGGCACTCGTTACTAATACTGGAAGAGGGCAATTACAATGGGTAGAAGAAAAATCGAGATAAAGCCAATTAGCGATGAAAGAAACCGGACAGTAACGTTTGTCAAGCGGAAGGCAGGTCTTTTGAAGAAAGCACATGAATTGTCGATTCTATGCCAAGTGGATGTTGCTGTAATCATAGTAGGCCACAACAGAAGGATATATCAGTATACGTCGGATGATGCAGGAAACATCTTGGACAAATACTACACATCTCCTAACATATACGAAGCGAAGGGCCCATCTGATTACGGCCAATACGAGAAGAAGAGTCGGGTTGTTCCGCTCAGTGACGTCAGTACTCGTTCAAGCCACAGGCGGACTGCAAGTTCTACGATGAACTCTCTTCACAACGTCTCACATCCCATGCCACCACCAGTTGCAACTGCTGCAGAAAGAAACAACTCCAATAGAAGAGTTCGAGCAGCGAGTAGAGGTGCATCTTCTGCTGAGGCAGAGGACAGCACTAGTGAGAGTGCCCGCAAGAGGCAGAGAAGTAATGCTTCGTACACAAACAGCTCTTCGATAATATCGACACCATCTCCTTCATACAGCAACCACCTGCCTTCCCAGCTTGCTCGATCAAGAAGAGGGCCATCTCATCCAGGCTCAACAAAACGGCCGACACTCAGTTTGCAGATCCCCGGATCAGATGAACACGGCAATGCTGGCGGACGCAAGCTTGTTGGTGGAATTGGAACTCCTTACCTACCAGGATTGGGAACTCCTGGGGCTGGCCAAACTCAGCAGGGTATTCGCAACTTTGAGACAAACACAAGCAATAGTATTATTGTAGGCGATCGCTCGAATGTATCCACTCCAGTGTCTGCTACAATATTTGGCTTTCCACAAATGTCGCCCAGCCAGCTTTTACCAACTCCTGTCTTCCCTCCTACAGCTCAGCAGCAGCAGCAGCAGCAGCAGCAGCAGCAACAACAACAGCAACAGCAACATCATACTCAAGGACAGCAAATACAGATGGTGCGACCAAGTGCGAATGGAAGCTATCAGGAACTATCTTCTGGATCGAGATATCAGCCATCTCCTCAGCAGCCACAACCTCCAAGCTACCAAACCCTAAACTCCGCCTCTACATTGATGATGGCCGGATTCGGCGGACGAAACTCCTTTAGACAGCAGCAGTCACAGCAATCGCAATCTCAGCAACAGCAGGGCCCACCAAGTGCATTGAATAGGAAAGCCACAGGATACTCACAGTACCAGTTTTCTCAACCTGGAGATACGCCAATACTTCCCTCAGGACTGCCGTCTAAGTATGCGGACTTGTTTCCTTCTCCAAACGTCTACTATACACAGCAAGAATGGCCTCTACCTATGGGGTCTGGAAATACGCCATTGCCAACTACAGCAGCAGGATCGCACGCTCTGTCCGTGATTTCGGGAAGAGCGAAAAAGAGAGAGACATCGCAGAATTCGACGACTGTTGGCTCCACAAAAAGAATCCATGAAAAATCCTCAACTTATAACTCATCGAAGCAAGAGGACCAAGCGAAAAACGAGGAGGATGGATCTACTAACGGGGAAAACAACGCAAGCCATACCACTGAAAATTCAGTTGCCAGTAAAGTTAAAAAGGCTTGATAGAACACAGTGAACAGGCTTCAACCATAGAAGCTTCCAACGTGGGGCTATGCCGAGAATAAATTTAAAAGAACAAAAAAAAAAGTTGCTTAGGTGGGTTAGATAGGCAGATACAGTTAGCATGCCACTAGAAAAAACATGCCTTTCTGACAACGCTTGAAACCCCCGAAGAACCTTACAGCATAGTAATCAAGAAATTACACACATTCAAAATAGAAGGAGAAAATGAGGGGGGTGGGGGCGAAAAAAGAACACAGATACCCAGATATTATTAGTAACATATCTATTCTCTTTATTTTGATCGATGTATCTATCTATTTAGTTTTGTATTATTGCATATATGCATGAAAAATCGTTTACCATTGAACATATTATATATTCTTATCCTTATTACGCACACGTAATCGCGATCGGCATCAGGCTGAGCATAATATTTAGAACTTTTAATCACGTGATGTAATAATCGGGAACAACCCTCACCACACTTCACACCTCATATTATTTGCGAGACAAAGTTTGATGAAAATCTCTGGCTTTCTCAAAATAACTATCATTTCGCTCCTGTCCAAATTTTTTTTTTTTATTATTATTTTTTTGGAGAATCGCATTGGGGTAATAGTTCCTATGGTCGAGAGTTGGTGAGCGTCTGACTTTTTGTAGGACTGAAAAATTTTTAGATAAACCTTTAAGATTTACTTGAAAGCTTCGTACTGTTAAATACATTTTAACTTATATCTGTATTGATCAAGAAAGGCAGCCAGCATTATACAATCATGAAGGTATGTTAATGAAAGTTGAGACAGTATATGTGCTTTCAATGTGGGTTTCATTTTATGATGACCGCAATAGGTTAAAACTTTGATTGGCAATCAGCTTGAGGTTACGACTATGAAGTTACAAAAGGGGGTGAATGGTATAGACATTAGAACTAGTAGTACATTTTGAGAACAGCATGCAGAACTGGACAACAAAACGAGGAAAATGATAGTTAAATAGGACGCTTTTAAATATGGAGAACTTGGTCAGGAGAGAGTACCGTCGATAACCAGATTGGAAATTGGAACCACACAGAAACACAATACTCTATTGAAGTCACTCTGTTTTACAGACTACTAACATAAATTAAATGTATTCAGTTAAATATTGCATTCCCAGCCAATGGTACTCAGAAGAGTATTGACATTGATGATGAGCTCAAGTTGAGAACTTTCTACGAGAAGAGAATCGGTCAGGAGGTTCAGGCTGATGATCTTGGAGACGAGTTCAAGGGTTACGTCTTTAAGGTTGCCGGTGGTAACGACAAGCAGGGTTTCCCAATGAGACAGGGTATTGTTGCTCCAGGTAGAGTTAAGTTGCTCTTTGCCGATGGCAGCCCATGTTACAGAATCAGAAGAAAGGGTGAGAGAAGAAGAAAGTCTATCAGAGGTTGTATCGTCGGTAGTGACTTGGCTGCTCTTAACTTGATTGTCATCAAGCAGGGTGAAAAGGACATCGAGGGTTTGACCGATGTTCAGGCTCCAAAGAGATTGGGACCTAAGAGAGCTAACAACATCAGAAAGTTCTTTGGTTTGACCAAGGAGGACGATGTCAGACAGTTCGTTATCAGAAGAGAGCTTGTCAAGGGTGAAAAGAAGTACACGAAGGCTCCAAAGATCCAGAGATTGGTTACTCCACAGAGACTCCAGAGAAAGAGAGCTGTCAGAGCACACAAGATCAAGAATGCTCAGGCACAGAGGGATGCTGCTGCCGAGTATGCCCAGCTTTTGGCTACTCGTTTGCACGAGCGTAAGGCAGAGAAGGCAGAGATCAGAAAGAGAAGAGCTTCTTCGTTGAAGGCTTAAACTAGGGAGGTTTGTTACTTCATCAAATAATACGTATCCACTGGCTTCGTTATCGTTGAGTCTTCGTTTTTGTTGTTGTTTTACTCTAATCTATATATTTGTTTAACGAGCAAATAGAACATACTAAGTTACTCGATTCCGGTATTTGTAAACTACAAGGAGTAATTGAATTAATTTCTCTGATTGGCTTAATTAATGTCAAAAACTTTATTAACTTAAATTGCACAAAACTATTTACTTTGTATTTGTAACTCATCAAATTACTCTTACTTCATATGTTGACAGTGATTTTACTGTCTTCTTCATCAGCTTCGCTCTCGTCCTCGCCGTCAACGTTCTCAACCTTCTTAGTTATCTCGGAAGCAATGATCTTATTTTTCTTCTCTAGTGTGGAATCATTCAACGCTTTATGTGTACTAAAGCTGGCATTAACAGTAGTCGCAACGGTTAGATCAGCCTTTGACTCCGTACTCGACTTTAAGCTGGCTGTGCTATGTTGCAAGCTCTTAACATCGCCACTCGTATGAACAGTCTTTGCAGAGATTACTTTATATTTCGTGACGGTTATCTTCCTGTTCTCATACTCTTCGCCATCTTCAACATCTGGGCTAGATTCGACCTTCCGGGTAGTTGATGATAACGGTGTGGCATCTTTTGAACTAATAATATCTTCCTGACTAGAGGTCATGTTGGTAATTTTAGAGTCACCATTTATAACAACATCGGACGAGGCTTTCTTGCTTTCGATTTCTTGAGCCATTCTCTCCTTATGCTCTCTGTCCTGAAATTCAATATTTCCCTTGGCACGCATGATTGCCATATAACTCTGTCCTTCATTCAAAAGAATACTCACCGTTTTAGTGACGTCATCAAATAACTTCTGCTCACCATCCGGTTTCATGTTTGAAATACTATTCCTGGCCTTGAAGAGATTCTTTTTCATGTCATTGTATTTCTTCCATTCCTTCCAGTCATCATCCTTCTTCACTATTTCATTGGAATAAACCGTTAAAGTGGACTCACTAAATTCAGCAAGCGTCTCAAGAACACTATTTTTGATCTCCAATGAATCATTGCTATATGATTCTTCTGTCTTCTTTAAAATAGCCAATATATTGTCAGCATGCTCCTGAATTTGCGAGGCAGCCTTGGCAAGTACATCCCGGTAATCCTGTCTCGAAACATAGCCCTTTTCGCCTTTAGCATATTTGTTAATACTATGTAGCTGCTCGTATATCTCAGGGTGTCCGGACGTAACTATTTGACTTAAGCTTTGCATGTCGGCTTTCACAGATTTCCTAATGATTTGAGAGTAGTTGGAAACTAAATCATCAAGTTGGGAATGTGCATCCTCCTCCGCCTCTTTTATGACAGAACTAGAGAGCTTTTCATATTTTTCTGAAGTGGCAATTGCAGTAGCAATTCCAGTCTCAGATGGTTGAATCAAAGCATCTGAGAGATCTGAAGAAATCGAGAGTGAAGAAGAGTAGGAAGAATCGATGGCTGTATTAACCAATGTGAGCTGATTGCTTGAAGTGGACTTGGAAAGACTAGTAACCGTTGCCGTAATTGTAGTTGCCACTGTAGAAATAGCCGAACTTAATGCACTAATTTCATTCACTCTACTCACAGAATCTGATTTCATATTCTGAAAAATCTTCAAATCTTTGTAGCTTGGAATCTTAAATCCTGGAGAAAAGAACTTGTTTCCGAGTTCACTCCGTAAAAACTCACACTTCTTCTCCAAGAATTTGTAATGATCCGATGACTTAAATATGTTTTCTTTCTTATTAAATTCAACAAAGACATCCGACAACTTTTCGTAAATCCAGGATAACTTCTCGTTAATGAACAAGAAGAAACTAGCAATAAACCCAACAACAGCACTTTGCTTGATCTTAATGAATATCTTTCCAACAAAAGTATCTGGAATTGCAGCTACCAGTTGATTCAACTTTGGTGCAACATACACATTGTACTCAACGTATATTTTAACACCGATCTTTTGCAATAAATAAAGTATCTTGCTTGTCACATAATTGACAAATGCCGAAACTTTCGGGTATCCAGTGTTCACCCAGAAATCCCTCGTACAATTGTAAATAGCTGTCGATTTTTCGATCACAAAAGTTCCGACTTTAATCGTGATATCCCTGGACAAAATCCAGAAGGCAAATGCCTTCTCCAAGGTAAATTTGTACAAATCATATGATTTTTCCTTTATAACTGGACCATACTTCTCAACTGCAGGCTTGATATAAATTCTGTAATTGGAAGAAACAAATTGATCTGCAGTCTCTACATAACCCTGCAAACGGGAGTCATGATAGTGTGAGGAAACTTTGTCAGCAACAGGCCCAAAAACTGGCGAAACGTATGAATATAACTTGTTTGAAGACTTGCAAATAAAATCCTGATCATCATATAGTTGCAAACTTCTCTGCTCTGGACATTTGTAAAAGACATGATATAACAAGTAAACCAGAAGAATACAGGATACGTAACACTTTATCTTCGAAAGGCAAGAGCAGTGCTTTTTGGACACTGCTCTGGACTGTTTTAAGTCCTTCTTCGTTTTCACTGTTTTCCCACTCTTATGAGACATTACCTAACTTATCTGCAAATAGAGTTAAGAACGCTTTGCGAATGCTTATAAGGAAAGGAATAAAGATGCAAATCTGTTTATTGATATTATTTAGTACGTACGTATGGACAAGTTTTTGTACCATGTAGAAAAAAAAAAAAAAAAAAATTGTAGGGGAAAGTTAGTAGTAGGCAAAGTGATTAATCGAATTTCCTAGCAGGCCCTAGATAAGGATCATAATTTCTTTTTCAACGCGCGAGAATGACATGTTCCATATAACCTTCGATCTATTTACTTAGCTCCTATTTGGGACAGATGAACAAAAAAGAGTGATTTCTTCTTCTCCATAGTATAATACCATACAGGGCGAAGGATAAGCGTCTATCTACCGTTGAGCTTTTAAAATATGGCTATTAAGTTAGACCATAAAAATTAGAAAAGTGTGTATTATGAATATTTGTTAACATTTCTGGACTGAAATCTGAAAAACAACAGTCCTAATAATTACGAGATGACCCATATCCACCTCTTCCTTTATGATAACCATTATAATATCCACTTCCAGATTGGCCATATCTAGGCCTTGTGTTGTATCGTTCACGCTGGACCCTATCATGATGATAGTCTCTGCTTCCATACCCAGAAGCAGCGGGCTCAGTTCTTTGTCCATATGAATTTTGCGATTTGCTCTCCCTGGAATGATATGTATTATTATGCCCTGAATTCAAGTTCACTTTAGCCACTCTATTTTTTGAATATGAATTTGAAATTTTAGAATTTCGAATTGCTGATTTGACAACCTTTGGTTTCATAGGTGTTCGTCCACCAAGACCACCTCCAAGTCTTCTAGGTCTCCAATTCTTCACGGATCTTCCTCTTTCTGTATCAACCAGCACCTTTCTTCCCTTTATATCAATACCATTACCATCATAGTAGGCTCTCCTAACACTGCTTTCATTTTTAAACACAAGAAAAGCGTAACCTCGTGACTTTCCCTCGCTTTTCAAATCATTTCCTTTGACCACTCTTACTATCCTCACATGCTCAATCTCACCAAAGGCAGAAAATTTATCCATAAGATCTATCTCATTAGTATCATACCCAAGCTTAAACACAAACAATGTTTTAAATGGATCGCCTAAAATTTGTGGATCCTTATCAGGGTTCCATGCAACCAATTTCTTCTCTAGCTCTTTTCTTTCCGGCATATTTCCTGTTTCCAATCTATCTATATATGTGACCATCGCATTTTGTACACTCTCCTTTTTGAACTCCTTCGAGTATGAATCAAGCTTTGTGATGAAGTTTGCAACTCCATCAATTGAATTTGTCTTCCGTTCGGACATATCATGGTCAATAGGTTCAAGCCTTTCAATTTCGAACTTCGGCTCAAACAGTCTTTCTATTTGTTCTGGAAATTGCTGATCCATGATGAATTGGATATACCCTCCTTCAAAAGAGTATACTAATGAAAATTAAAGTTGCTATCCACTTTTATATTTGTTAATGGTTGATAAGAATAGGGCTTGTACCACAAATCAAATGAGATTAACCAATTTTCCATTGCTTGGAAAGTGGGGCTCGCAGAGGCACGCATATAATTTTTTTTTTTTTTTTTTTTCAGGATTAAAAATTTTCAGACGCAGAACTCTAATTTCAAGTAATGACTTATCAGTGACACTACTTAAGACTTTAACCACTTCGAGAAGTCTGTAGCACCTCATAACAACAATGGGAAGAATTCAGAAGAAGAATGCCAAAGGACGTTTGGATAGGTACTACTATCTTGCAAAAGAAAAAGGATACAGAGCTCGTTCTTCTTTCAAGCTTCTTCAGATAAATGAAAAGTATGGCCATTTCCTCGAAAAGTCAAAGGTGGTTGTCGATCTTTGTGCTGCACCAGGTTCATGGTGTCAGGTGGCTTCCGAACTTTGCCCTGTCAACTCTCTGATTGTTGGTGTTGATATTGTCCAGATGAAACCCTTACCAAAGTGCATCACTTTTCAGAGTGATATCACGACAGATGATTGCAGATCCAAGCTAAGAGGTTATCTTAAAACTTGGAAAGTCGATACAGTTTTGCACGATGGTGCGCCAAATGTTGGTTTGAATTGGATACAAGATGCATATGGACAGTCGAGATTAACTTTGGAGGCTCTTCGTTTAGCAGTCGAGCATCTTACACCAGGAGGAACATTTGTAACAAAAGTTTTCAGATCTAGGGATTACAACAATTTGATTTGGGTGTTCAAGCAATTATTCGATCATGTCGAAGCCACAAAACCACCTGCTTCACGTAATGTTTCCGCAGAGATCTTTGTTGTGTGTAAACGTTTCAAGGCACCAAAAAAGCTGGACCCAAAGTTTTTGGATCCGAAAGCTGTCTTTGAGGAATTACCGGAGGGACCACAAAACAATGAGGCTAAAGTTTATAATCCAGAGGTAAAGAAAAGAAGGAGAGAGGGTTATGATGAAAACGATTGGACCCATTTCCATCCTATAAAGCTTATGGATTGGGTGCATCAAGAAGAAGACGTGGTGAACACACTTGGTTCGATTAGTGCATTCGAAATAGAAAAAAGTAATCCAGAATGGAAGATAGTCAAAAAGATGAAACAAACCACTGCAGAATTTGTGGAATGCTGTAAGGATTTGCGGGTGTTGGGTAAGAAAGATTTCAAGCTTCTTATAAGGTGGAGAAAGCATGCTAGAGAAGCACTTGGTCTTATGGAAAAGAAAGATAAAATTCTTGATAAATCTAAGATTGAACTTGAAGACTTGACTGAAGATCAAAGAATCGACAAAGAGCTTCGAGAATTGAGCGAGAAGGAGAAGAGAGATCAGAAGAGAAAAAGGAGGGCAAACAATGAAGTGAGACAAAAGGAAGTGAGAAGAATGCAGATGGATATGCTCAGTGATATGCAAATTGGTATTGATGCTGCCGAAAATGGATCTGAATCCATGTTCAGTTTAAAGATGGCCCGAAAGACCGGCATACTAAAGGATATTGCCAGGGGAAAGAAAGCCATAATAATTAAAGATAAAGATGATGATATGAGTGCCAGCAGAAATTCCAAAATAATCATTGATCCGGAGGAAGAGGAAGGAAATTTGGAAAAACAGCTTGATGATATGTATACCTCATATAAAGAGCGGAAGATGGAGAATGACGACAAACTTCGCGCTAAACTGACGAGAGGAGATGAGCATGAAGAAAAATGGGAAGGATTTACTGAGAAAGCATCAGAGTCATCTGATGATGAAATAATCACTGATGGAGAGGCAAGTGAATCGGATAGCGATGATGATGAGGCAATCAACAAGTTGGTTGCGTCGATCAGGGAACGGAAAGATTCAAAGGGATTGAGTTCAACTGCTAAGAACTTTTACAAAGATCCTATTTTCCAGGATTTGGATTTGAACATTGCCCCAGCCAGTGGTTCGAGCAAGCATAAACAAACCAAAGAATTTAAGGTTTCGGTTGGTACGGACAATGACAAACAGGGTAAAAAGATACCTAATACATTCAAGGAAAGCCTTAATGATATTGACAGCACTTCAGATTCCGATGTTGACTCTGATGAGGATAAAAAGGGTAACAACAACGACTTTGAGCTTGTTCCAAACGACTACCACTCGAAATTTGATGATAGTGAGGAGGAATACGAAACGGATTCAGATGAAGAGAGAAAAGCATTGAAGCACAAAGAGGAAATTGATATATCAACTGTTTCGGCAATGACCATGGCTCAGGATCTTGCGTTGGGAAAGAAGTCAAAGCATGACATTATCAGCGAAAGTTACAATAAATATTCATTCCGTGATCGCGAAGGTCTACCTGCTTGGTTTATAGAGGACGAGGAAAAGCACAGCAAGATTAATCGTCCAGTTACCAAAGAGGCAGCATTGGCATTAAAGGAAAAAATGAGATTATTGAATGCAAGACCAATAAAGAAGGTTATGGAAGCTCGTGCCAGAAAGAAGATGAGAGCCGCAAAAAGAATGGAACAGATCAAGAGGAAGTCAGAGTTGATTTTGGAGGATAGTGCAAGGTCTGAATCAGATAAGGCTAGAGAAATACAAGGCATGATGAGAAAGATGACGAAGAAACAGGAGAGACCTAAACCAACCTTGGTTGTTGCTAGGGGTGCTAATAGAGGACTGAAGGGCAGACCACACGGAATTAGAGGAAAGTACAAGATGGTTGATGGTGTGATGAAGAATGAGATGAGAGCTTTGAAGAGAATAGCGAAGAAGAATAAAAGGCATGGAAAGCATTGAGAATGATTTAACTGAAATCATTTTTTTTATCATGTAATAATATAATAGACCGGTGTTTTTATGTGCATGTAAGAAAAAAGAAAATCCCTGCCAGATTTCGAGATTTTTTTTTTTTGTATTTTTCATTTTTATCATTCTTCCCACGCAGGGCCGTTTTCACCCAATTACTTCTCCATTGACCAACAAATGCGTACTTACGAAATTATCAGATCAGACAATCTTTATGCTAATAGGTAGCAACATGAGTGTAATTACACAGAGATCTATTTTTCTTCTGAATGATAAAACTGTACTGGCTAAATTTTTGAAAGAGCTTAAACAAGATGAAAAAGATATCGTTATACCAGGGAGTGCAGAGTTTGAAATGCAGAGGCAAGAGAAGATAACAATTCCATACGAAAACATGAATCCGCAGATTAGTGATCTCTTTGCAAAAGTTGGGATGCTTGAAATGAGATTCAGCCCGAAAGTGTCAAATAGTCAAAGTGTAATGGACGAACAATGGAAACATGTTCTCTTCAGTGATTTCACCACTGATAATACATTTGGACTTGACATTGAGGTTGCTCCGCAATCTGCAACCAGCTTTTATGAATACAAAAACACATCATTTAAGGCAATCAAGAGTTTGGAACACATTCTAAGGGTTCGCAGCAAAGATATACCCATATTTTATCAGGAATGGTTCCAGAAGCGGAACTTCGATTTAGATGAAAAGAGCAGCTTGGAACTAATCGTTCTAAGACTTTGGAATGCCATACTTGCAAGAAACACGGAATTTCCTGTGCGATTGCCAGATATAGGTTGTGTATCATCGGTGGACTTTGTATTACATAACAAAAAGCATGAAGCATCCATCACCTTATATTGGAATTCGGTAAAGCGCCCCGTTATTATTTCCAAAAAATACGTTATTCAAGAAGCCGATAGTATAAGCTCCGAAATAGCTATCTTTATGTCCAAGAAGCAAGCTATGAGCACATACGATCCACCACTAACCGGTCTTAGAATGAAGCTCAATAACGAGACATACAACGCTCAAAATAGAATTATCAAGTTTTTACCTACAATGCTTCATGCTTCTCAGACACACAGAACGCTTCACGGGTACCATATCAAACACGAAATTTTAAAGCCGGTGGGAATGCATCCAGATTATAAGATGAGCATAGTAGAGGATGATAAACGAAGTGCATTTGCACCTCCTAGAAGCAGTGCAGATACACAATGCTCTCTCATGTTGCAACTCAGTGTTCCAAAGCAGATAATCATTGATAAATACGAATTGGAAAGATTAAAAGAAAAGCTGTTTAAAGATTTCAGGGTTCACAATAACGGAATGAACCTCGAGCTACCTGAATATCGGGTAAAAGAATGGGGCGGTGCACTTAGCGCTGTGCTAGATGCAGATTACATAATGAACCGACAAAATGAAAGCTTTGTGATACCACTACATCTTCGGTACGGGAAACCACTAGGTGATTTTCAAGAAACATACATTCCAAAGGCTCAAGTCTACTGGGAATGTTCTGTGACTGAAGATAAGCAAAAAGAAGTGCTAGCAAAATCATTTTATAATGAACCGGATCGCCTTGGAATAGATAAATTTGTCAAACATTCGGTTTTTTATCATGTGCGAGATAGCGACAGGTTATCTTCAAACTCCATAAAGGTGGAAATCCCGACAGCAAATCTGAAGGATGCTTATAGCAATGAGCTTTGGACCTCAGTACTTGTGGCTTTAGGAACAATTTATATACTAATATCTTTAGTTAAACCTCTCAGTTGAGGACAGTTCGAACTTTCGTTTGGATTTGAGCGCTGCTGAAAAGAAAGGACTTCCTGATTCGGATGTTTGTCATGTGCTAGAGTTTTGTTTTTATTTTTATTTTTATTTTTATTTTCATTTTTATTTTCATTTTTATTTCAGTTTTTATTTTTGGCTCCGCCCTGCAATGCAAGCACCTACACACCAAATTTTCTCGGATCCAAGCGCAGCTTCTACCATATACGATTCTGGTTGCAGCAACCACCATAGATACTTACAAAGATAACTAATAATACATGAAATTGCAACATTTTGAAACGAGAAAGATGCTTTACCGGTAATATCCGTGAAGAAAATACATACACTCGAGGACCGACTTTCAAATGGAGTATGTGTGTGTATGGAATCCTGGAGTCACATTCAGTAAGTGCCGGACTTGTAATAACGCTCTAGGTCCATCACAAAAAAATTTTTATTGTCCACAAAAATCACAAAAAATTGCAGTGTAGATTGAGGCGAGGCAATAAAATCGCATCGAATTATGATTATTGGGCCGTTAAAGGGGTATGTTTTGTCAGAGATCATGAGCGTGGAAGAGGAAGTATATCAATGTAGTATGTTTATATATAATATCGGATGTAAACCACATACCTGTACCAAACTTCGGAGATTTCTCGAGACTAGATTTTAAATGCATTGTGATTTTTGCTTTATTTTATTTTATTTCATCTTCTTTTTACATTTGAGACCTTCTATTTTAAGTAGGACGCTGTTAAAAAAAAACAGAAGCTACAATAAGAATAATGAAATTTCAAAAAATAATATAATGAAAAATAAAAAAGGAGGCATCCTATTTTTGGCTGCTGTATGTAGGCTTAAGCAAGCGGGAATCAGCACTATTTGTGTGAGAACGGAAAATTGAATACGCTCGTAATCTAGGAAAAGAACTGCATCTGGCTGGAATTGCTAAGTTTTGAAGGAATACGTGAACTTTTTTATTTTTATTTTTATAAATATTTTTTTTCTTTTCTATGCTTTGCTTTACTCTGTCTTCGAAGTTAGACTGTTTTAACATATACTAGGCGTCTGCTCGATTTGTATTCGTCCTGTCGGCATTCTTTTCCTTTACGTTGGATAAAGAGCATATCATCCACATTCTGAAGAGCTGGAGTACAACACTTCTTGCTTGTTCTCCCCCCAAAAAGATAAATTGTATCCATCATTTTTCTATACAACAGATATTCCTGTTTGCGACAAGTTTACGGAAGGAGATAACGCTTCTTGGTGTCAACAAACTAACTATTTCATTCAGGCATCTGGAGAAAAGAGAAAAAAACGAAGTATATTCGGAGTTATAATCAGCGAATATAGCTATTCATCATCATCTCTCATCTCGTTCACTTCTGTCCTTCTAGGTCTTTTGTTTTCTCTTTTTTGTTATTTTATTGACGCCATTTCTTTCTTTTCAAGTCGGTCTTTTTTATTTTGAAACCCTACACGCTTACAGTCTATAGGACTTCAAATCCAGATTCTTGTCCGCCGCTTCCGTTAGCATTGTCAAATATTCATTCGCTTAATCCACTTAATTATGACGGACAATGACTCCCCAGCAACACCAAAACTTCACCGCCAGAAAACTTGGAGCCCCCTATATCAGGCATGAAAGGGAGGGCACACGAGCTTTACAGATCAAGGATTTTTCCGTCTCCGGCCATATCACCTCGAACTAGAATTCAAAGATCATCGCAGAGGGTTTCGTGCTCTAATATTTCCAATCTCGAACAGCGACCTGCACATAGTGGCAGATCTGGAAGTTTAGCTTCCAAAACATACTCTACCAGTTCGTTTGGTGCTGGTACTCATAGGCATGGTGCACATCAGTTTGTTCTACCGCAGAGTATCCCGGAGGTTGGCCAGCTGAACCAAAAAGGTTATCAGCAGCAAGCTTTTTCACGAAGAATGAGCTATATGGGCAACACATTCCCAGAACCAATGCCCACTTTTCGAAGGCATTCAAATGCAGCCCCTAATTTTCCAAGAAGTCAGTCCCAGCAGGTGATGAATCCCAACTTTGAGAGACCTCCAACCTCAGGCTCCCATCCCAGAAGACTATCGAACGCTTCGATGAGTTCGTTAAAGAGCATGGAATCTTCAGCATTGTCTCTTTCGCCGAGAACTGCGGACACGTCTTCATTAATGTCAGTTGAAGACAGGTTTGTCCCAAAGCACTGGCATCCAAAGTCCACCGAGAAGCTTTACGCACTTGCCAGAAGGTCCGAATCCATGGTCTCTCTCTCATCTATGACCAGGAGTGCCGATTTGCACGAGTATTATCAGCAACCTCAAAAGCCGTCGATGTCCGGCCGGCAGTTTAATCACGGCATACCGAGAAACATGCAGCAACCAGTGCATGGTGCCGGCTCATCATACAGTTTGAGATCCAACCAAAGGCAGAGTCTTCAACTGCCAAGAAATGAGTCATTTGCATATCCTTTGCCAAGGCACGTAAGCATGCAGAGTCCGATGTATGGTTCTATGCAGGTGCGAGATCAGAATTATGACCGGTCACGCAGAAGTCTTCAAAATTGGGCTTCTGCATCGCAGCACCACACCTCGTATACTCAAAACATGCATACAAAGGAGCATCAGCCCATACCCAATTATAATAGTGCACGGCTTCTGAACAATGCGAGAATGAGTTACACAGGCCCCGTGGCAAGGACAGAGCCAATCAAGGCTGCCTCGAAGTTTAAACCACAGTTTAAAAGGAACTTCACGTTAGGCGAGCCTTCAAATTCCGCAGTTACTGCATCAAATGACGATCAACCGAAGACGGATGACCAGCTGAAAAGAGAAGGGTCTCTCAAACGGCCGAAAACTGCCATTTCCGAAGCCCAACAGAGACCTACCAAGCTCAAACATTCAGAGGTCAGCACTTCGCTTGGCCTGGGTATTACACGCCCTCCGGAGCCACCTGCTACAGCTGGCACATCTTCTACATCCTCTATGACTTCACCTTCCTCATCGACCTCCATTCAACCGAGTACCACCTCACTATCTTCGTCACATACGACGGACAGTTCATCTAATCCAGTTGGTACGAATTCTGTGCTGATGAGCACCAAGGGAAAGCTTGTGAATGAAGTAGTTGGAGCTCTCGAGCACACAGGCATTAAAGCAGATGGTGCAGAGCAGAAGTCACAGTTCTTGCCTGCAAATCATAGACGGAGGTCGCATCAAAAGAAATCCTCCTCGAGCAGCTTGAAGAGCTTTTTCAAGAAGTTTTTCAGATCGTCAAAGGCTAGCGAGGAGGATGAATCTGGAGATGGAAAACCCGTTCATTCATCGGTACCATTGTCTACAGTCTCCTAGATGAGCAACAATGTTGAATTCATTGGGAGAGGAGCATATGTTGAACAGAGACCTCACTTTTACAGTTAATGGATGCCGTTCACTTCATATTTTATTTATGTGGCATCTTTTAAAGTAATATTGAAACGCAAGTTTGAAACGTGCGAGCTTTCATGGCATCCGGAATGGTGTTCATTGACCCATCTTTTTGTTTTCTTCCTTTTTGGCAGGCATTAATTTCATACGCATATAATCTTAAAATGAAAAAAAAAAATTGTATAATGGTATATATTCATTTCGAATAAATAGTAACCGGTGTGAGCTACGACAAGTACAGCCACAATTCTTTTAATACTTGCACTTAAAAAGCAGTTAAATATTTCCGTGATTCATGAACCTCTGTATGTAGAATAACCATAATTGCTCAATAGCAATGGTACATGATAATGCTTCTCTGGGATAGCAGGGACTTCAAACCATATATCTATAAAGGGGAAAAATGTCGTTCCATCTCTTTTCAAAAAGTAGTCCTTGGTGTGATACCTAATTCGATAAGTTCCACTAACTAATTTAGTCCATTGATTATTTTCGGCATTAATGAAAGTCTCTGTACTATTTGCAGCATTCCAAGATCCAATTCTTCCATCCTGATTCGTATACGCATAACCAAATGGTTTCACTTCTGATGGTGATGTAATACCATTTGAGGGTATATAGCTTATCTCACACTTAACATTTTCGGCGGGTTTGCCACACGTGGTGTCTAGAATATGGCAAGTAATTGGTGACCTTGAAGACATCCTGATCAACTAAATTTCTTTTCTAACCAGATGTCATATAGATATACGAAGAAATTAAATATGAACAAACGAACGGTCAAAAAAAGAAAAGAAAAAAAGATATTGTTATATATATATAGGCTATCGATGCTGGATTCCTTAAGCTGAGAAAATACGGCAAAAACTAAGATAGCTGCAATCCGCAGCACCTCTCGTAGAAGCCCGAGCATATTCGAGGTTCGTCTTTCAGCGACGGATCGATCCGTCTATTAAATAAATATAAATAGGGAAATAAATTTAATAGAAAAAAAAAAAAATTAATCTCGATTGTAAACAGAAGCCAATCCCCACATCAACCTTTCTTCACCTAAGTCAACTATTCAAACATATGAATTTACTTTCTTACCAAGAAATGGCAGAGCTACATGACGGATGATATTTTGAGGGAAAAAGTTTGCAAAAGAGCAAGAAAAAAGCTTGAAGAGAATTGCCACTTGGATGTTGCTCCTGGAAAGAACTATATTAGTTTTAGGAAGAATGATGTTAATTACTATGCTCCAAACCTCATTTATACCGCTGAGACATTAAACTATAAGTATAATAATGGATATTTTCCATTATTAGTTAAAGATGCATTAAAGACGAAAGATCCAAGGCAATTATATCATAATGAAGGAGCAAATGCTGCCAATAAACATGTTTCATTTTTTTCCAATCATCCTCTTCTCAAGATTTCAATTACTGGCAAAATTACATTTGAGAAGACTATTGAAACTGCTCGAAAGAATGAACAAGGCAATACGGTCAATGAATGTTTGCATATACTTGAGATCGATGATGGCTCCTCTAGTACCAGTATAAAAGTTCGAGTCAACCATATTCAATACGCCTTTAATCAAATGTCATATAATAGCAATCGTAACACCCTATTTCGAATCGATGGTCATATAGCTTTTTATTACCTTAAGCAGACTATGGACCTAAATCGGGAGGTTCGTGCGGATAACGTAACGCCGGTATGCAATCGATCTGACTTTCAAAGGGAAATTAATTGGTGGAAAACAGCAGTTGATGCTCGCCACAAATATCTTCAGAAACCTTGGGTAATTCGATTTGGACCTTACGAAAATGAACTATCAAATAGCGAGGGAAAAAATCAAGATTTAACTGTACGCGAAGATATTGTGATGCTTCCTGCGGAGACAACTTCTCATGAATCTGAAAAAGGGATACCTGAATCGGTTATTTCAGATTCAATATTACGGCTCCAAAATGCATTCTTGAAATTTATGATAAAAAGGCATAAGCACAAAACTTTGAAGATGGATGATATATGTGCAGACGCAACAATGCGAGCAGAAATTCAAGGAGTACTTGATAATTTATCGTTGCATCCCGACAATATTGAATTAAGAGAGATCTATGGACTGGTTATTAAGAAATTTTCAGATATTAGGATGGTGAAACAGAAATCAACTACTGAAGTAAGTATATTGAAATTTTCAAGGCTTTTCTGCTACATTAAAAACATGATGAAATTTCTTACGACAAGCCAGGAAGTTGAGGTTTACAAATTAATCAAGAAATTTTCATATTCGAACATGAACAGACACACGTATAAAGATATTCAGAAATATTTAAAGCAGATCATTCACTTTTCTATAGATCTTAGGAAGTTGGCCAAAGAGTTAACAGAAAAGTTTAACATCAAATCAGTACCCCTGGAACTTATAAACACAATGATTGAGGAATCAATTGGCGGGGATTACATCACAAAAGGAGGAATTAGGGTTCGAGAATTTCAAGGCGCTTCCAACTTTAAAATAGTATTAAAGTGGATATCTCTTCCAAGTGAGCCAATTTGGAAATATGTGCCTAAGCTATACTTGGATTAGTTCTATTTTGGCTGGAGCATTAAACCGAAACATGTTGTCATCTTTACTAGTATATATTGATAAACTCGACCATTTTTCTCCTTTTTGAGATAATTTATGTTATCAATTCGTAGTAACCAGTAGATAGTGAAGTTATTAAATCCTTGCACGTATGAATATTCCAATTGAATAATAGTTAACTATGTTCGCTTCTCAGGCCCAACCATGTCCAAAAAAAAAAAAATAATAATAATAATTTATAATAAGGAAAGAACTGAACACCTGCCATTTTATACGCAAGAACCTGGATAGAACACAATACTTGAAATTAAATCCACACTAAACTCCCTTGTAGAATTTACCCTCTTTAATAGAATGATTAGCCGGAGGCGAAGATCAAGTATTCATGAGCAGTTTTTAGGCCATAGAAGGAGAAGGGGCTCAACTGTTGAATCAATTGCGACTAATGTTCCGACAATTGAAATTGTGGGAAATGCTAATGCACATTTAGGATATAGAAGGAACAGATCAAACTCAATGAGCATATTAGAAACCAAAATGAAGTTAAACAATGAAACTTTTGAACATGATGGGCTTATGCTATATCCATTTTCCAAACTGGAACGAGATGAACTTTGGCTTAAAGAGACAGAAACATTGGAAAGTGATCTCAGCATTGACGTTACAGATGAGATTAGCTTAGAGAATTTCCAATTACAAGATGTTTCGAATTTTCAAAGGTATTTGAAATTTATTTTGCATGAGAATACATATTTTGAGAATGAGGTTGATGAGATCGCAGAAAGCCTCGATGAGCTGTTAACAATTAATGATCAGGTGGGGAAACAAACTGGAGATTTCAAAGGAAAATCAGATTCACTAGTTTCTGATCTTGAAATACTTTCGAATTTACAGAAGAAGCTCTCCGAGAAGCTTCAATACTTTGAATCACTGGATGATATTGTACAAACATTGAATACCTCAAGTTCTGGATCAATTGTACTTCAACAGGATTTCAGGAAAACTATTTTAGTTTCCTTGGATCAATCGATAAAGTTTGTGAATGACCCTAATAACAGTAAATTTAAGGAAATCGATCTTTACAAATTGAGATTCAAGCAATGCATGATAAGGGCATTAACCCTTCTACGAAACTATATTAATTCCCATATAAGGCGGACACAGCAGTTAATTGAGCAAAAGGTCAAAGCACAAGGAAATACTGCTGATACTAATTCATCAACGTCGTCAAAAATTATGATTGATGCATTAATATACAAGGAATTTATAGAGTCATTAGTCCCTATATCTGATCTATTTAAGGAGCTATATAAACGTGGTTTTGTTGATTCTGATGATTCCAACGAGTACTTTGGCTTATTGAATGATTGTTATAACCAGTATTTTTCATCTCGAAACAGACTTCTTTCATACGTGCCAATTAAGTACGATGAAATCATAAATAAATGCAATCATACCAACCAGGCTGTCCAGTCTTGCTTGACACGCTTCAATAAAATGCTGCAGCAGGAAAGTCGGGTTTTTCACAAGTTGTTTTACCTTTCACCATCTGAATTAGTTCCTCCTCTTGATAATACTACAAACGCCATGGCAATGAACAAATTCTTTCAAGGGCTGATGGATCCTCTTTATGAAACAATCCGCAAACGGTTATTGTCGGAGACTAATATTGGAGAGCTTTGCGAGATAATCAGTATTTTAGAAAGCTTCTTTGAACAGGATGATACCGCCATAGAGAGATCCGTTACGATGTCAGGCACGGATGATTTTGAAAGTGGAAATGATATCGATTATGAGAATTTACTTAGACAACTGTTTGAGGATGTTCAATCACGTCTTGTCTTTAGGATTCGGCGCTACATAGATGGAAATGTGGTTAATTACAAACGTACGGGAAAGGAAATGGCAATTGGCTTTAGAAGAAAAAATTCCCATTCTCAAGGCATGGATTCAGAGTTAGATATAAGTGCTAAGGGTAACTTATCCGATGGGAGTATAATAACAACGAACTCGGAATTTCCTGTCGATACTTCGTTGATTTACCCGCCTGTTGTGAAGTCGGTCAAACTTCTCAGTAAAATATATCAACTTGTGAGTCAGAATGTCTTTAACACCCTTGCGAACTCGATTGTTCATTTAGCGATTGAATCGTTGAGAAATGCGTTTGATGGTGATATTTCTCTAGATTCAAAGCTTTACGAGATCCGAAACATGATGTTTCTGAAAGACTACATTTCCACCTTTGAAGTGGACGGTTCTACGAAGGAAATCGCATTGGACTTTAGTGGATTGAGAAAGCTGTATCATAGAATAACTGGTAGAAAAGATAACAGGACTGACAGGAGCATTTTGAGTTCGGCTGAAAGTAATAATCCGTTCTTTGCTGCAATGCCTCGAGTGGTCACTACATATTTCAATTGCAAAGTAGAAATTCAGGAGAATCTAAAAGATGTGATTCGGAAATTTATTGACATTGTGAAACAGGTATTCGTTCAGCCTTTATCTGACTATTCAGAGAAAACAGATTTGGCAACAACAACGAGCACTTTTATGTCAGTGTTAGAATCAGAGCTTCCTAGGTTAGGACCTCAGATAAACAACTATATTTCCGACCAACAGACCACATATGCTCTTATCGATGGGGTGCAGGGTGAAGTTATTAATGCTTATGAGGCTTTCTATAAAAAAGCATGCGACTTGAATAAAGACAGCGAGCAGTTAAAAATTCTTCCAAGTGAGGAAGACGTGATTTCAACATGGGGGTCCATTATCGGAGAGATGATGAATAAGATGGATATAGAGAGATCTGAGGTTGGGTCGCGACCAGATGGCTCTGTTGCAGGTTCAACATAGAAACCTTTATTGAGCCGTTTAATCGTCATCTTTCTCCAAATCAAATTGTATACTAATAATAATGTAAAAGCCTATGAAACCTGTACCTCGTCGTCAGGATTGTACATGTTCTTCGACAATAAAATGTTTAATTCCCTCTTTATGAATGGAATCTTTGCCGGATCGACAAGAAGATGAGTGTCGTCAAGTTCTTCAATCACAATATCCTTGTATTCTGCATCAATATTCACAATTAGCGCCTTTATAGAAGGGTCACACTGAACCAAGCTCCCTTTAATTGCTCTAGCCATGTCTGTTATATATGTAATCAAAGTGCACTCTATATGTAAGTTAAAGAGTTGCTGCGTGGTCGTTTTATCTGGATGAACGTAATTATGCTATGTTTCAATGTTCAAAAAAAAAAAAAAAAGCGATTAGATATAATAACATCCATACATTTGGCAGGCATTCATGTATCTATAAACATTCAATCAAAAGACGTATACCAGTTGATAATAACACTGTAAGGAGGTAAATTTCGGGTAATTAACTTAATCTTGGCACAGGAGTGTGCAGACATGATCACGAACAGTAATGAAAAAATTGATGGTGATCGAATTGATGAAGACAAGAAAACTACGACAGATACAAGGAGTAACGTTTCTACGAAGAGCCTGATACCCACTTCGGATGACCAAATTTCAAAGCACCACACTGAGAGTATGTCAATTGAAAATAATAATCAAGTGGAATCGCAAGGTTTGGAGTTTGATGATACATCTGAAGAGACAGTAGAAACTGAAACTACAGCATCAGATGAGGATGAGGAAGAGGATGATGATAATAGTAATGATGATAGTGAGGATGATGACAGTGATGATGACGAGGACGAGGATGAGCCACCAAGGCTGAAATATACTAGAGTTTCAGATCTACCCTCGCGTTTATTTGATAAAGACCCTGTATCAGCATGCTGTTTCAATACGAATGCGTTCATCTTTGCGACACATTCCGGGATCATCCATTTATGCCAGCCCGATTTCACACCAATCAGAACATTTAAAGTACACATGGCGTCTATTCTTTCATTAGACTGCGATGGTGAATATTTTGCGTCTGGTTCAATGGACGGATCTGTAGTTATTGGCTCAATTCAGAATGCGGATGATATGACACGGTTTGACTTTAAAAGACCAATATACGCAGTGGCACTTGATAAAAAATACAAATCATCGGGATCATTTTACACGGGTGGAACTGGGGGACAGCTAATACGCCATCACAGGGGTTGGCTAGGACAAAGGGAAGACACTGTATTGAGCAAAGATCAGAGTGGTCCAATTACCCTTATCAAAATATTTAATGGGCTCATCCTTTGGACGAATGATAGTGGTATACATATTATTCATGCAGGATCCAAATCTATGGCCTTGGATGTGCCTATACCGCCAGATTTTCCTAATCCGGCCGTTTACTGGCCCAGAATTCACATTATTGATAAAAGCCATGCTTTGCTCGCGTGGTATAATTACATTTGGCAGTTTAAGGTGACACCAGAAATCAGAAGCCAGGCTTCAAAGATTCTGTCATCGGCGGCCTCAAGTTTTATAACCACGTCCTTGGAAGCCAGTATAGAGATTGAATGGGAAAAGGCTTTGGATGACATACAGGTAGCAGGCATAGCAGAAGCAGGTGGTGATTTAATGGTGTTGAACTACGTACCACCTGAAGAAAGCGACAGCTCCCAAAGCTCGAAAAGAAAGCTTGTTGGCCAACCTTCTGAGTTGGCTTTACTACAAAGTTATTCTCTTGAAGAAATATCCGTGGATGTTGTGGCTATGCACAACTACCAGACTCTTGGTTTCAACGATTATCATATTTATGAGTATGCACCCGCTGCAAAAGATCCGTATTGGTTCCTCGTCTCGGCAAATGATGCAATTATGGTGCAAGAATGCACCGTCCAGGATCAACTAAAATGGTATTATATGAAGGGGAGATATTTGGAGGCATGGAAAGTGGGGTCAAGACTTCTCAATCAAGAGGAATTGTTAGATATTGGTTTGAAACAGGCCAATAAATTTGCTTCCGAGGATGACTGGGAGTCAGCGGCCTCGTTTCTTTCTAAAATTCTTAAACTTAACCCTGAACATGAT
The DNA here is from genome assembly GCF_011074885.1 of Brettanomyces bruxellensis. Classification (NCBI taxonomy): domain Eukaryota; kingdom Fungi; phylum Ascomycota; class Pichiomycetes; order Pichiales; family Pichiaceae; genus Brettanomyces; species Brettanomyces bruxellensis. Next base: position 510,647 of record NC_054686.1, read on the forward strand.
TCGCAATCATATATTGACCGGATTTATCAGGAATGGAATAACTGGATTGATTTATTTTTCAAAAGCATGCACATTGGGTTACTTGTGGATGAAATACCATGTAGCCATGATTCTCAAATAAACCAGCAAATTTATGATGATATATTAAGTTATTACCTTGAACAGGAAGATTATCAAAAGTTGTCCGATATTGTTTCGAAATGGGATGAGAATCTTTTTGATAGAGAGAAACTTGTCAAACTAATTGCTGAGAAGCTTAAGCAGTACGATGAAGAGCATCCATTAACATCAATAAAGTCGAATAGTACACCGAAGGATGACAAAATAGTACCTTTGAGGAGAATGTACGTTGATTTACTTTTGAAACTTGATGAGATACAGCCATGCATTCCACAGTTAATTCGTCTACAAGACAAAGATGTCCTAATTTTTGCGAATGATCACCATATATTAGAACAGAATATTGCAATGCTACCCGATATTTTCTCATCCCTTGTTGGAAATCAAGAAGTTAACGGGAAAAATGTTTCAGATATAAGGAATATTATAGAACAGGATATCACAATATTGGTTGAGAACAGGCATGAAATTGTTCCCAGTAGAGTGATAGACGTGTTTTCCAAAGCTGATATGGAATATGTGAACTATTTATACCTCGAATCCCTTGGAAGAGAGGATAAATTACTGATCAAAGGCTTTGAAGACAAAATTGTCGAGCTATATGCAATCTATAACAAAGGACTCCTTTTAGACTTTTTGACAAGACATGAAAATTATTCAATTGAACAGGCCATCTTTGTTTGTGAGAAATATCACTGTATAAGAGGCTGGGCATACTTATTGAACAAGGCTGGGGAGAAAAAGAAGGCATTAACATTAATCATCGACGAGCTGGATGATCCAGAGACAGCAATTCAGTTTGCAGAGTCAGCAGATGATAAAGAGCTTTGGGATTTTCTCCTTGATTACTCGATGAATAAGCCGGATTTCATCACTGCGCTTCTTGATACAGTTGGTGAGCTCACGGATCCAATTCCTGTTGTCAGCAGGATTACTGAAGGTGTTGAAATTAGAGGACTAAAGCACTCACTTGTTAATATTCTTAAGGACGTATCTACTGACGAGATGATATATCAGTTGATTCTAAAGATAATCACAAGCGAAGCATCCTCAGTTTTGAGTCAGAGTTTAAGCTTAAGATTGGAAGGTCATACCTATCCGCAATTAGGTAGTCATACTAAATTTCATGGTGAGGCACTAATTCAACTTCCAGAGTGTGCGAACACGCAAGAGCTAATTCAGGAGAGTGAAATAGTGGGAAAAGACGATATAAATGTACAAAAGTCGGAAAGTGTTCCGTCAAAGATACAGCATGCCAAATACATTAGCCAATTTTTAGTGCGATTCATGAAGCAAAGGAATGAATGATGCATGGCTTCCAAACCAGCTTTTGTTTTATTTATTTACTTTTTTTTGTGCCTGAATGAGAAAAGATATACACACTTGGGCGAATTCAATCACTTCTCTATATTTTGGAGTCCGATCCAATTGAAAGTCGCTGTAGATGACATGATAAAGAGCACACAGCATTCACTGTCTGTTAAAAAAGCCTTTGAATGGATTCATTCTGTCGAAGACGTTACCGGTAACCGATCCGAAAACGTCTGTAGCAAAACTGTTGGCTTTTCCAAATTTATCGCATTTTGTGTAAGCCATGGTGTTCGAAGCCGTAAGAACAATACCAATACCAACCAAGATCAAGGATAAAAATTGAAGCTTTAACAAGGCCATGATTCCAAAGAGTATCCACACAATAGGGCAGATGTACATCAAGAACCAAAACACCTTTGAATCAATTGGATTTATATGCCTTGATGGATCTGCTGTCTCAAAGACAAGAACAGACTTGCCGATGTCATTTGTTTCGTTCCACCATCTGAGACCGACTAATAATCTGCCAGCAATATTCTTCACATTCCAGAAATCCGCCGATAGTAATAAAATAACAACTATGAAGAAAAGAATGTAATTTGAAGTAAACCAAAGCCCAAAAAGATATATAATCAGCGGAGACAATCTCAAAATCAAGTAGAATAGGAGAGCGATTGGATGCGCAGATTCAAGCAATCTTCTGTATAATGATTGCGGAAGAGACTCCTGCTGTTGATTTGAGGTTGTGTTTCCTGTCTGCTCTTCACCCGGGGTTGGTGGCTGAACATCCGGCTGAATAATTGTATCAGACTATACAATCAGAGTTAGTACAATGTGAAACGAGATATGATCCAAAAAAATGAATACTTACCATTTTTGCAAATGTTTATAAGAAGAAATCAAGAATTATGCTAATTGACTGTACTTGTCAGTAGATGCAGTTCAAATAATTGATCAGTTCGTTTGACTTTCGTCCTAAGCAGACACGTTCGAATATAAATTAACACAGCCATACGATCAACAACGAAAAAAAGTAATGAAATAAGAAGAATTATGTGACAAAATTGACGCGCCGATCGTATACCAGATCTTATTACAACAAAAAGCATGTGAACAAAAAAAAAGCATTAGAACGTCGATATACACAAATCGTACATCATCGACTCTACAGAATATCCAAGTTAAACACCGTATTATATTATTATGGAAAACCGAAATCATATTTTTAATTAAATAGAAAAAGAATATAAAGCGAAGGAGAAAACGTTATAGGATGGCAATTGTAATTGGAACAGCACTTGGCTCGAGACCTAAAATACTATGCCATATCCCGGAAAAATGCACAGCATTTTTCTCGCAACTTTTCTTCCCCAGAAAGTATGAACCGCGACATAGCTAAAAAAAGCTAAAAAATTTCATCAACCCCAGAATTATAAAACCGCCTCATTCATTCATTCATGCTCTGATATGAGAAGCTGCGGCCTTCGCCACACTTGAAGAACATGGGGAGACGTTTGGAATAACGAATGGTCTTCTTTCCACTGAAGACAACACTAGGTACTTGATGTGAGGCTTTGCAGCAGCGGCCAGTTTTGCTTGTATTCCTTGTTTCAATGCGTAAGCCATTTTTAATGTATGTAGAATGTTTTCAGCGATAGATATGTGTGTCTTCGAAGTGACTTTTATCTGTTGGTTATTGAAGTGAAATATTTCATACCAATAGAAAATAGATGAAGATACGGGGGAAACGATGTGGTATTTATAATAACTACAAATTAACTTGAATGACACCTGCTTCTAAGAATATTTCAATGAATAACCTGAAGATGAATTAAACGATCAATGCATGATAATAGAAAATACCCGGGCATATATTATGACTAACTATAGTCAGGCGCAAAAAAAAAAAAAAAAAAAAACGTCACGAACTGCGCATGCTGGCGATCACGATTTTTCATCGATTTCAAAGTTTTCTCTGTGTAGAAAATGCCGCCATAAGCGGGGCGGGGGTTGGAACAAAAAGTGGCGGCTAAGGTTAATTTCGGGTCGAAGAACGTGCTAGAAACAGTGAGCCTTGTATCCATACTTTTTACTTTATATATAACAACAAGTAGCAAACTTCAGCCGATAAAAAGGGATGCAATACACACCTAAAGCTATTCAATTACTAATTTTTCATTCTGAAAGTTGCGTACTTCAACTTGTTATTCCCGAAAAAAGATGGGAGTGAAAAAAAATTGAGAAAAAAAAGGCATTAAACTCAATGATCCCGGATAGTACGGCGGAAAAGGCCCCGGAGATTTTTTCATGACCGGGAAAAAAAAAGGGGAGTAAGGTTTGAAGGGCGGAAAAAAAATATTCTGGAATTTGTGGTATTTCTCTTTTTGGAAAAATAGATGATTCAATTACAAGTGAACCATCTTTAGAATGAAAACTCTGGGGGTTGCCGAATAATCGATGACCCTGAATCTTATGCATGATCCCCGGAGTTTAGAAATGAATGACCTTTGTCCATAATTTACTCCTCCTTTCAATCAATATGTTTGTTCCAATAAAAACATTTCAAAACCCACAAAGACATGTGCCGGCACTCTTGGGCATTACGTCATATTTCTGGATTGTGCTTAAAGTCGTAAATATGATTGTTGCCACATTTGTATATTCCCTTATTAATTGATAGCCGGGAATACGGTACTAACTGATAGCCGGGATTTACTATCGAAAGATAAACCACAAAAAGATAAGATGGGCTTTTGTGCTATCGGCCTTCTAATAATGGAGCATCAAAGAAATAAAGCCACGAGGATCGTGGTATATAATACCGGATAATAATACCGGATAATAATACTTGCTGATCAATTGGGTCATCACTTACACACAAGCTTTTATTAGACGGTAGTTTTTATGTATAAGTTCGATTAGGAATGATGAGCTAGTTTTCGTAGTTTGCATTTTTTTAATATATCCTGTACTTTAAAAATATAATTATTAAAAAGATAGATACATATATTTTGTAATGGCTTAAAAACAAGTTTATTCAAAATTCCGCAGATCAACTATATTCAGACATTTTATAAATTTCCTATTATCTGTTTTATATAACTATTTATGTTAGATAAGATAAAGAACCTTAGAAAAAGAAGATATTGCTTATGACAGAATGTTTGCAAGATGACCAATATAGAACACAAGCGATCAGTAACATAAATACTAACTAAAATGCAGACATAGATGGAGGTAAATAGACTCGACGATTTTCAATATATTTGGAGCATCCTTACATTATAAGATTTTTACCGGCCATTTGAGCTACGAAAATTTCAGAGTTTCTCCAAAGTCCAATCATAAATTTATTCTTGAAGATAATCATCAATAACACGTCTCATTTCAGACAATAAGTCGATCAAATTGTGTTCTTACCATATTGAAACATGAAAAAGGTCAACACCAACACAAAGCTTGAGTACCAGGCTGTAGTGCTAACTGATTCTTATCAGACAAGGTTCATGCCATTGACTCATGTCGAACCGAGATGCCTTATGCCATTAGCGAATGTACCTTTAATAGAATACACTTTAGAGTTTTTAGCACAAACAGACGTGGTGTCGGAAGTATTTTTGATGTGCTCTTCACATGCTGATCAAATTCAAAAATACATTGATCAATCGAAATGGGTTCTTCCTTCTTCACCATTTTCTAAGATTCACACATTGCTGACTGTGGAATCAAGATCAGTTGGTGATGCAATGAGAGATATTGATGCCAGGGGAATGATTACCGGCGATTTCATTCTTGTCTCAGGTGATGTGATTACAAACATGGATCTTAACAAGGCTTTGAGTGCTCATCGCCAGCATAAACAAGATGACAGGGATTACGTTTCAACAATGGTTTTGAAACAAGCATCACCGCTGCACAGATCACGTTCGTATGTAGAGCCAGCATGCTTTATCCTCGAGGAGGGAACAAACAGGTGCATATATTATCAGGATATTCCACCATTAAACGGTAGAAAAACATCTGTGGACATCGATCCTGAGTTATTGGGCGATGTTGGTGAAATAGTGTTGAAAAATGATCTTATTGACTGCCGTGTTGACATTTGCACGCCACAGGTTTTGTCAACGTTTCAGGAAAATTTTGATTACCAGTTCTTGAGGGCAGACTGGGTTAAAGGTGTTTTAAGTAGCGATTTACTGCGTAAACATGTTTACACATATATCACTAAAGACGACTATGCCGCAAGAGTTGAAAGCTGGCAGACATACGACGGAATTTCACAGGATGTTTTGGAGAGGTGGTGCTATCCGATCGTTCCAGAAAGAAATTTATTGGAAGACCAAACGTACACTTATGAAAGCCAGCATGTTTACAAGGAGTCCAACATACGGTTATCGCAATCATGTAAAATTGATTCATGCGTCGAAATAGGTTCCCGAACGTTTGTTGGAGACGGTTCTCGTATTGGCTCTTCCGTGATTGGCAGAGATTGTTACATTGGTAAAAATGTTATAATAGACAATTCATACATTTGGAAAGGGGCCAGAGTTGAGGATGGTGCTGTTATTAGACATTCCATCGTTGCGTCAGATGCTGTGATCAAAGAAAACGTTATCATCAATCCTGGTTCGGTGATTGGTTTTGGCGTTGTTATTGGAAAAGATGTCGTTATTGCAAACTATACTAAAATCACTAAGAATCTATTCAAGGAAAAGAAGAGAATTAAGGAAGAACCTTCAGATGCCACTTCAGATTTCGGCAATGAGACTGAGGGCTCTAGTAGTCAATTCACTACCACAACGGATGAAGAATCCACCAGTGCGGCTACAAGCGAGATTCCATCAGAATCGGATTCGGGAGAAGAAAACACAAATAATACCACACGTGAGAATATCGTTGGCTCAGATGGGGTTGGCTTCTTATACGAGGATGATGAGAGATACAACGGAATGGTGAGCCAAATGGCATCTCTCGAGCTTTCTGATGTGTCGATTGCTTCAAGTACCATCACTAGACGTTCAACAAAAAGGAAGAAAAGAACAATGTCGTCAACAGCAAGTCAGGCCGCAGCATCAGAGGAGGAAAGTGAGGATTTCGAGCAGGAGGCAATTGCTACTGTTAATCGTGCTATGGAAAACAACTATGATATTGACACATCTCTTCTTGAGGTGAACACTTTACGTATGAGTATGAATGTGACCTACCATGAAGTCAGAGATGCCACTTGCAAGGCGATGCTTTCACGGGTTGATCACTTTATTGAGACTCAAACTTTGGGTGTAAAAGAGGCTGTGGAAAAGATATTCCAAAAGTGGTCTGAATTATTCACCAGGCAAGTATTTGAAGATGCTGATCAAGTCGATCTTATGATGATAATACAACAGATTTGCAGCGGTCTGGATCCTAAATACGGATCTATGATCCTACTATATGCTTTACTTATACTATATGAGCAGGAAATCATCGAAGAGGACAATATTAATATCTGGTGGAACAGTGAGGATTCGAAAGCATTAAACAGAGTTAGAGATAAAACAGCAAAATGGATTGAGTGGCTTGCACAGGCGGAAAGTGAGAGCGAAGGAGAGAATGAGAATGAAAGTGATGAAAGCGAAGAATGATAAACAAATAAAACTTTGTAATTTAATGAAATTTAGGATAGAGTAATTTCTGCATGCTTTCAACAATTTGTTATAATTACATTCTCAATATAAGTATTATCTATCCAACTCATGTGAAATAGTACCTCATTTTTTTTTCACTATATCTGGTCTACGTTTATTTGGCCTTAAAACATTTACATTTCCCACTCTCACTCCTAAAACACGCATAGCGTCGATCTCAATTTCTCTTTTGCAGTATACCGAATGGTGCCGTGAACACATATCGTGTACAATGTAAAATTTCTCCTTAATTTTTTTTTTGAGGCGGCCGGTATCTAACTTTGAATTTTATTTTTTATTTATTTTTTTTTTAGGTGCTGGCTGTTACACAAACAGAGTCGTCGGTCGTTTTACATACCCTATTTTTATCTAAACACTGATGCTTATTCCCAGTTTTTAAAGGTTGTATAGCTTTGATTTCAGTTGGGTTAGGAATATAAGAAATTGAAGAGAACAATTTAGTAAAAGAGAAACTGAAGCTGCAATGGGTTCATATAACAACAATACGATAAAATGTGTGGTGGTTGGAGATGGTGCAGTGGGAAAAACATGCCTTTTAATCTCTTACACAAGTAATCAGTTTCCGGAGGATTATGTCCCAACCGTTTTCGATAATTATGCCGTTACTGTTATGATTGGTGACGAGCCTTACACATTTGGATTGTTTGATACAGCTGGACAGGAAGATTACGATAGATTAAGACCACTTTCATATCCGCAAACAGATATATTTTTAATTTGCTTCTCCGTTGTCGTTCCTTCATCATTCGATAATGTGAAAGAGAAGTGGTATCCAGAAATAAGTCATCATGCTCCTCATGTACCTTGCATCATTGTTGGAACTCAAATAGATTTGAGAGATGATCCTACGGCACTTGCTAATCTTGCCCGCCAGCATCAAAAACCAATAACCTATCAACAAGGTGAACGCCTTGCAAAGGAACTAAAGGCGGTGAAATATGATGAATGCTCTGCTCTTACCCAAGTCGGTTTGAAGAGCTTATTTGACGATGCCATCGTTGCTGCACTTGAGCCCCCTGTTATCAAGAAGAGCAAGAAATGTATCATTCTTTGAAAGACGATTCCAACATATCGGTCCTATTCTCTTTCTGTTTCTGTTTCATTTTCTTGGTTTTCTTGTATGTGTCATTACTTTTCTCTACTCTTCGTTATACTTTTATTTTGCTTGAACTTTTATTTCATGCTCTTCTTGTTCCTCCTGACACATTCTTTTTCTTTCGAGTCTTTGTTTTTGTGTGGCGGAGGTGTTATTTTCAGTCGTTCTTTACCATTAACTAATGAAGTTAATCTCCAGGAGAAACATATATATTTGTTCTCCCAGTTTTTCTATTATTACTTTTGAGGTTATTTTGCCTTATCTTGTTCAGGTGCGTGCTTATTTCTTAATTATTCCAGTTCAATTTTGAGACCCGGTGTTCATTATTTTACACATTACTGTCTTGAATGAAGACTGCCGTTAGGATGGCTTATACAAACCGGTTAATCACTTTGATAGTGAATTGATCTTGCTACAGATTTGAGAAGAGATACGAAAGGAAGTGATTCGTTACTGGAAGTAATAGAGATTACGCTGCTAAAGCTTGTATTGTATACCCAGGGATCAGAGAGAAGAAGCAAAAAAAAAGCAAGGAAAAGCAAGTGGAAAAATGTAGATTCAGTTGTTGCACATGCACATTTATATATACAAGAATTTTGGGCGGGGTTTTCGTCTAACGCTTTGAATACATTAGTTCTGTTGAAATATTATTAGAAGTAGGATTTGTTTATTGTCTCAATATGTACTTTGCTAATCATCAAATATTGCAATCTGAAACGAAAAAAAAAAATCTTTTCAAGTTCGAATTCATTTTCTTCGAGATATTGACTAGTGTATGGATACAAATTTAAATAATAGGGAAAAGAGTAGAAGATGTTAATCCTGAACGACGTCCAATCATCCTTTAAATGCTTTCAACATTATGGAAAGAGATACAGGTGCAAACCTTGCTAATAGCCACAAGTGCATTACAGAAAAATAACCGTTATAGAGAATACTGGTTGAAGTGTGTCCAATTGATAATATATTACTGTTCGCTTGTGCAAGGTTTACTAAACCTCCATTTTTCATACGTAAGTTAAACCTTTAGTGTGCTAAACCTTTCAACAACAAAATTATAGTAAAAAATGAAGAAAGACTTCTATAAGGTCTCGAAGGTAAAAGTATGAACAGGGAGGGAATTAAAGGTGGAACATCTAAATCAAAAGAATACATCCTTACCCTACGCGTTGAATCCTGAAGTAACCTAAAATCTTTTTTTTTTTTTTTTTTTTTTTTTTCACTGAAGAAGTTTCTTCAATATTGAAGAAGACGTAGCTACCACCATCTTCCAGAAAATAAAAGTAGACTACACTAGTCATTAACTCCAATACGTGTAATTATTTTCAGTGGAGTTATCTGATACAAGAAATTAACATATAGTTAGAATGTTTGCTGCTCCAAGGTCAGACACACTTTTCCTAGGTGCTGAAAAATTGAGTGGCGATGATGTGCGTACTCAGAATGTTCTCGCAACACAGGCAGTGGCGAATGTGGTGAAATCTTCACTTGGTCCGGTTGGACTTGATAAAATGCTTGTTGATGATATTGGTGATGTGACTGTTACGAATGATGGAGCAACAATTTTGTCATTGCTTGACGTTCAGCATCCAGCAGGTAAGATTTTAGTTGAGTTAGCACAGCAGCAGGACAGAGAGGTTGGAGATGGCACTACTTCCGTTGTTATTATTGCATCTGAACTTTTGAAAAGAGCCAACGAACTCGTCAAGGTTAAGGTTCATCCTACCACTATTATTACAGGTTACAAGTTGGCTTTAAGAGAAGCCACAAGGTTTGTCAACAGTGTTATGTCACGTCCCGTGGATTCTCTTGGAAAGGACACGTTAATCAACATTGCAAAGACGTCTATGTCGTCGAAGATTATTGGACCAGACTCGGAGTTCTTTAGTAAGATGGTCGTGGATGCAATGTTAGCCGTGAAAACTGCAAATTCAAGAGGTGAGGTGAAGTATCCAGTGAAGGCAGTGAACATATTGAAAGCGCATGGTAAGTCTGCCACAGAATCGGTGCTAGTCTCAGGATATGCAATAAACTGCATGGTTGCTTCCCAGGCCATGGTGAAGGAAGTGAAGGAGGCAAAAATTGCATGTCTTGATTTCGGCTTACAGAGAGCAAAGATGGCATTGGGTGTTCAAATTGATTTGGAAGACCCCGACCAGGTGGAAGAGGTGAAGAAGAATGAGCAGGAGTTGGTCTTGAAGAAGGTTAAAATGATTATAGACGCAGGTGCAAATGTTGTTTTGACAACTAAGGGAATTGATGATCTATGCCTCAAAGAGTTTGTGGAACACAAGGTGCTGGCAGTGAGAAGATGCAAGAGAGAAGACCTCCGTAGAATAGCGAGGGCTACCGGAGCCAGCTTTTTAAGCAGCATGACAAACTTGGAAGGAGACGAAGTATTTGAGAGTGCCGATTTGGGACAAGCTGAACAAGTTTCGCAGGAGAGGTTTTCGGATGACGAATGCATCCTAATCAAGAATCCTAAGGCACACTCGGCATCATCGATTGTTCTTAGGGGTCCTAACGACTACTCATTGGACGAAATGGAAAGATCCATTCATGATGCACTTTCCGTGGTCAAGAGAACTTTGGAATCAGGCAACGTCGTTCCAGGAGGCGGAGCAGTCGAAACAGCACTGAACATATATTTGGAAAATTTCGCGACAACTGTGGGATCGAGGGAGCAATTAGCAATCGGCGAATTTGCCGCAGCATTGTTAATAATACCAAAAACGTTAGCCGTGAATGCCGCAAAGGATTCATCAGATCTTGTTGCTAAATTAAGATCTTACCATGCTGCTTCGCAGCAAGTTTCTGCCGCGGACGCGAAAAGGAAAAATTATAAGAACTATGGATTGGATTTGATCAAGGGCAAGATCATTGATGAAATACACCATGGCGTTTTGGAACCCACAGTTTCTAAGATCAAGTCCTTGAAAAGTGCTCTAGAGGCATGCGTTGCTATTCTAAGGATCGATACACTTATAACAGTTGATCCGGAGCCTTCCAAGGAGGATCCTCACGGTCATCATTAAGGAAGGTTAATGATATCTTTTCCGTTTCAATTGCTCGTCCGCGGAGATTAATTGTTCATAGCTACGTATTTAGTATAATAAAAAAAGTGAAACTTTGTTAGCGTCGATTCCGCTTATTAGTGAGGGGGAAAAGTTACTTAATAATAAAATCCAACAATATGGGCTCATTGAACTTTGTCTTTATTATGTAAGGGACTACTACTTGATGAAGCTTAATTTGGATAAAGAAACAAAAGTAAATATTGTATGTGCAAGTGAAATATTGAGATAAATACCCAAATTTTCATCGTGATGCTTTTTTTTTACATTGTGTCAAAGCTAGTAGAGCGGGAAGAATGATCTGGTGTGCCCCGAATATCCGCGAATATTTCAAATAATTAAAGGAAATGTCGGCATTTGTAAAAAAAAAAAAAAAAAAAAAATTTACGTACAATGTAAAAGCGGTACGAAGAAATTTTGAATATTATACGACCTTATACGAGGATCGATATCGAGAAATCACCGCTTTATTTTTCTATCCTATCTTTCCCCAGAAGGGAATATCTTCAGAATATTTGATATATTGATCAATGCCCTTCGGCCGACAATTAGCCTTGCTATTGTTATTATAGGTTTTTCCAGTGGATTCCCAAGGAAAAATTACCAACCCACTCGAGAGTTTGCTGAGCCACTAAAGTTGAATAAACTTAAGTTAGGACGCGAACAACAAAAAAAATAGGGGAAAAAAAGAAGGATCCCCAAAAAGGCTATCTGATTCTGTCAGTGGAGAAGAACCTGACCTATGCACATTAGAAGTGATTTGTGAGATCTTGAAATTGATATCCGAAAGTATCCATAATTTCAAACAAGTACTCAGCTCTTAAGAACGTACAATTGTGTATACATATACTGTATAATATATCAAGGGTTGTGGCAATAGTCTTAGCTTTTCAACAAAACTTAGACTGTTGAAGTTGTCGTTTAGGAACGAATTGCGCATAGTTAAGGCTTAAAATTTCACAAAAATTGAGCCGACGATATTATCGATAGGGAAACAGAGAGGCTTGAGTTCGATGACGATGACAACTTCAGTAACAGGAACCGTTGACGTTAAGAAAGAGCAAGATGACAGTTCCCTGCAAACTGGGCAGGAATCGGCTGCTTCAGGTGGTAAATCGTCTCCGTTTTCTAGAGAAAGTACGTCTACTCGTACATCCCGATCTTCAAGTAGATCACCATCAAGGTCGACAAAATCAGTCAAGGTGAGTAAGAGATCTACAGGAAAAAGGCGGTTTCACAGGAAGAGCAGGAAGGGGTGTGCCACTTGCAAGAGGAGGAGGGTCAAGTGTGATGAGACGAAGCCGGTTTGCAAGAATTGCCAGCGTATAGGATTGGAGTGCTTATACTTGTATCCGTATGCATCTCTGGAGGAGAAGCAGAAGGCCATGGCGGCAAAAAAGGCACAGGAGGAGAGGAGGAAGAGAGATGAGGAGCAAAAAAGACAGAGTGAGCTGAATCAACAGCAGAAGATGAACATGATGGCTTCAAGACAGATGTCGTTTCATCAGGGCTCGTTCCCACTGCAATCCCAACCGCTGATGTCTGCTCAATCTCAGAATGCGATTTCAATTGCCAACTCACCAGTAGAGTTACCACAATCACCACCATTGGCCAACATCACACCGGGCTTAATCAACTCGGCAGCTTTGTCCATGCAGAGAATACCGAGCTATGGTTTATCCTCCATATTGAACCAGTCGTTTCCCTCCTCGTTTGGCTCGTTGTCCAGCTCTATAATGTCACCTGACTTAAATAACGTCTCACACGTACCTGCTCTTACTGTTAAACATGCAACGCCTCCACCTCAATCGACTTCAGTTTCCGGCTTGACAAACCAGCAGATGTCACATTACGGTGCTCGTTCACAGTTGGATCAAGGAAGACAGCAGGCTTATCAACAACAACAACAGCAACAGCAGCAGCAACAACTACGGCAGCTAGAACTACAACAGCAGAAAAAAAATCGGCTGTTGAAGAATTCCATGCAAATGCAGAATGCTACGACACATTATCAAGGAGTTGCTGACATGGGTACATCGGATGAATTACAAAGAAAGGATAAGCTATCTGCCCAACGAAGAAATCCAACACTATCATCAACTCCAACACCCCAGCAGCTGGCTGCAAGAAAGCAGGAACAGCGGAATTCTGTCAGCCAAAGTCTGGCAGATAACGTAAATGGAGACATGGACTCCACCAAACAGACCTCTCCTTTGCTAAAGAAATCCCAAACTCTTGGAAAGGGACCATCGCTTTCACCGGATCTAATAAATGCGCCACCTCCACCGATGACACAGCCTGTTTCCGAGCTAAATTTGTTGGATCTCCGCTTGATGTATCACTACACAACTAAAGTCTGGCCCACGATTACGGCAGCTGGAATTTCCGACTCCAAGATTTGGTCCGATGACATTCCAATGCTTGCATTCAAGTATCCATTTCTTATGCACTCGCTTCTAGCCTTTTCTGCAACCCATCTATCCCGTACCGAGCCTGGTCTTGATCAGTGCGTTACTGGGCATCGTTCGGAGGCCTTAAGGCTTTTACGTGAGGCTGTACTGGAAATGTCACCTGAAAATACGGATGCATTAGTTGCTTCAGCTTTGATTTTAATCATGGATTCTCTAGCCAACGCATCCTCACCAACATCTACATCGCTTAAGTCGTTGCCGCCTTCAGCATGGATATTCCATGTAAAGGGGGCTGCAACAATTCTAACTGCAGTGTGGCCTCTCAGTGAGCGGTCGCGGTTTTATAAGTTCATTTCCGTTGACCTTGGTGACCTTGGTGATATTGGTTATGATATGATATCGGGTGAGTTATCAAATACATCAGACACAGGTGAGAACACCCAATCATTAGGTAAGGGCAGAATTCGCAAGCCAAGAATCAAATATTCGAACATTAAGTGCTTCGATGATGAAATTGCCGATCTTTTCCCCATTCCTCTCACGTCACCATACTTCCCAACTCTTGCATACATGGCCAAACTATACAAGGAAAGATACAAGTCAGACTTTATTCTTCGAGTGTTTGCCTTTCCGGCCCTTTTGGATAAGAAATTCCTTGGATTACTTGTCAGCTGCGATTTGGTTGCAATGAGAATCATGCGTTGCTACTATCGTTTGCTCCGGAATTTCACCGAGGAGATGAAGGACAAGGTTTGGTTTTTGGAAGGTGTCTCTTCAGTTCTTCCAGTTGATGTGGATCAGTACTCTGGAGGTGGTGGTATGCACATGATGCTAGATTTCTTGGGCGGACCATCTATTATTGATGATGATGGGAAAGGCGGAAATGAAATCGATAGGAAGGCACTGCAATCCGGTTTACTAGACACTAATAATCTTCCTAGCTCATCAATTGGAGACAGCTTAAGACTAGATGATAGCTCTGCTCTCACAGATGATGAAGCTGCAGACACTGACTTTATGGAAATGGCCAACAAGCATTGATTGAATTTTTTTTTCTAAACTTATTTTATTTCAACTTGTTTTATTTCGACGAACGCATTTGCTTTAATTATGTTTTCATATCTCTTTTTTTAACATGTCTTATGTATAGTTTCTGGACTAATGCTTTTTTTTTATACCCTACAAGAATTATAAAGGATAAGACCACATTTCACATGCTTCAAAATACTAGCAATGATTGGGACAATCTGCAATTACTATAATACTGATAAAACAGGATGAGCACCAGTAGCTGTTGTAGGAAACGAAAAAATACCAGTTTACATTTTCACCCGTTGAATTCCATCATCATCACGGATCACACCAAGTTCGACTAACTTGGCATAGGCAGCAGCAAATTGTTCAAAGAAGAACTGCTCATCTTTCGCATATATTTCAGTCCACTTCTTGAATTCGGGATCCCTGATCATTTCCATATCTGTGTTTAGCATCATCAAGCTCTTATCTTCATTATAGTACTGCTCGATTCCTGTCTGAGGAACCACACCTATGGACCACTTCTCATTTAAAAGGACTTTGAAAAAATCGTTATCAAATCTAAACGGCTTTTTTGACCATATGCCATTAAAGCCACTAAATTTTGCATGACATCCACCTAGTGAATGGCCTCCACCTATTAAAGCAACCGTTTCTTTATCCTCAAAACCCAACCGTTTTGTAAAGACTTCTCTTATATGGTCGGAACCTAAGGTTGCAATTGGAAGACGCCCCATAGGAGGAACTTTTTTTGCATCTAGACAATCTGTTCTTCCTGGCTTCCACTCAATTCTAGGTCCTCCCATACCCTCAACTGCGGCAACTCCACCCAAGCTGTACAAATCAGCAAAACTAACCCAAGGGAATTCCTCATGTATTTGGTCAAGGTAAGATTTTGCAGTATTCAAACCAGTGTTACCATTATCGTTAAATTCCTGGGCAAATCTCATTGTACCACCACTGCAACCCCCAGTTCCTGTTTCTCTATCATAATGTGCGCAGCAATGCCATGTAAAACGAATCATATTTGGACCAATATTACCATCCGGTTTGTAAGATGGCTGAACAAGGCAATTCTTAATTCTTTGCCTCACCAACTCGTAATTTCCGTATGTGGGGTCAATCTGTGACCTACCTTTTCTCCGAATTTTGATTTTATAAAATACATTTCTGCTGCCCTCTTTTCGATGGCTTCCTTTTGAGTGGTTGTCTTTTTTAACGGCAAATGCTTTGGTTTTCTCAACAATCGAGCGTTGAATCGTGGGTGTTCGAATATGAAAATTTTCAGCTGCACTGATAACACTTTCGGTGGTAGCGGTTGGAGTTGGTGATGATGCTGCTGAAGTATTTGATACTGGTGTAGTTGGAACAGCATCATTTGATCTGGGTTTTTCGAACAAGTCAGTAAGAGCTGGTTTTAACGGTGAACTTGGCTTTGAGAATTTACCCTGAACATTTTGGGATACTAGTTGATCAGTCGGATGCGTTTGTCTTAACGAGCCTCCTTTCATTAAATATGGCTTTGGTTCAAATGCTTTTGATTCTGGCCTATGAATGTTATGAATACTATTTGACTCAGAATCATTATTAACTGCATAAAACTTTGGCTTAACATTTAAGTTTTCATCGTTAATGGAAAGATCATCAACAATTGAAAGTGGATTATGGCTCTCACTTCCATATTTATAATTCTTTCCAAAGCTAAGTTCAAAGACATGGATGATATATCTATCATAATAATAGTCCACTCTGAAGGAGATTTTTTTGAATATATCGCTAAACGAAGACGGAATGTCAAACGAGTTTAAAAACTCCTGTTCAACATGATCTAAATGCCTCTCAATCAATTCATCACGATAATGAAGTTGATATTCGTGTACCAAATCAGTGAATGGCAATGAATCTTCATCCTGTTCATGAATGATTGCTTGCTTAAAAAAAACATAGAGTGAGATAAAAATACTGTAGAATAAATAATCTGTGAATTGCCTCACAGTTCTAACAGTTGCCAAAGGAATCAACACAAATTTTCCCAAAGGTTTCACCAGATTGGTTATTCTTTCATATACCTTTATTAATGTACCCATTTGACACCACTATTTTTTAGAGAAACCAACTTAAATAAAAGAGAGTTATCAAATACATATAAATGAACAGAAAAAGAAATCAAAACATAATAATGGGAAAAGGGCTCTATATATTGCAATACCTTATTTTTGAAATCCTCTTTGTGAGATTCTCCCTTCTAAAAACTTCGACAAGGGAAATTCATCAGATTTCCCTTTCCAACATGACCTTTTCCGAATTTGTCAAAAATTCAAAATTCATTTACAAATACCTCACAAATATAGTTCACCAATAAATAAAATTCTGTAACTATGATTTACAAGAACATCTATAATAGACGAGTATGTATATGTGTAAATAACTTTTTGGCATGAATCAGCTCGTGCTTTAGTGCTCTCTGTCAACAACACGAATAATGATTTCAGTAAGCTGCCTACCATTTTCCTCAACCGACAATGTGTAACTTCCCGTTTTCTTTATACTCCTAATTGTATTTGCAACCTCCCCTGTCTCATCTTGCACGGCTGCAGGCCTAAGAACCAGCTTTATTTTCTCTTGATTGAAAAATTGGGACACAGCATCCTGTAACTTTTTATGTCCCAAACTTTTCCTCACAATATTCTCTAACGACGACGCAATCTTTGGCACAGAGAGTGCTGGATCAATAGCACCATCCTTGGTATATCTTTTCAAAGTTATCTTCTTTGGCATAGCGTCAACAACTTTGTCCCTGTCCTCCTCCGAAACCTCAGCTAAATCAAGACCTATCAATTCATCTAAAGATAACAACTTTTCAGGTTTATTCTCCTTCTTCTCCTTCTTCACTCTCATCTCCTTCATCTCCTTCTTCTCCTCAACAGAGATATCTGGACCCTCCGCAACAATTTGTTCTGGCTTAATATTGGCAGCACGCAATTCTTTCATCCTTCTTGCTTGAATCTTCTTTGGATCAATAACAGTTATCCTAGGCTTAGCTCCTTCGTAATTCAAATACACTGCACCATTTCCACGATGAAGCTTATTCATCATAGTGGAAGCCTTCACATGAACTATTTGCCCAGTGATACCAATGCCAGCAAAGCTATCCAATAACTGAACGGCTATTCTTTTCTTCTTACTCTGGGCCGTATACCTTACTCCAAACTTACGGCCCTCTGACCGGATGCTTTTCAATACACATGTATTACTCCTTAAGAACATGCTTAAATCTTCTTAATAAATGATGAAACAGAAATTTAATAACACTGTTTTATTTTATTGGTGGACCCATCCTTAAAGTTAGGTTTGATCGTTGGCTTTCAAGTTTTACAATCAATCTTCCTTGTTGTCACCCACATTTTTTTTTTTCCCTCTCGCGATTCCCATCTTTACGTAATCATTTGAATGAATGCATTACGGAGTTTTTGCGGGGCATTCTTCCATGTTCAACTTATATCGTTAGAATCCATATTCTTATAAAACATTTAAGAATCTATACCTTGGCACAAAAAGCATCTGTAATATAGATATATATTTCTGCAACAGAGAATGAATTTAGGCAAGAAATTAAGTTGAAAGCTGATGCTTTCATCTTTGTCTCTGAACGATCGACGCGACCAACAGACGGAAAAGACAGATCATATAGTATTCCTGGTATCACAATCTATTATACCCAAAGTCCTGATCTTCACTTTTACTATCCCATTAGCAGACGCGAAAACTTCATGCATAATCCAGCAGGCAGTTTTTCGAAACCAAATTTACGACCTATTATAAATCTTTAATTAGCAAAGTTGACAAACATATATAAATCTCCCAAATATTATTCAGAAATGTGGTCTTCTGGATCGTCCCGTAAACTTGGAGTCTCTGGCAACGCTTTTTCCCCTCCGCTTCATCAATATCTTCTTCCTCTTGATATACTGCTTTTTTGTTTCCATTCTCTTAAGCTTCTTTTTGGACAATCTTTTCTCTTTTTTCTGAACGGCACTCTCAACAGACATGTTTCCTAAATTAAGCGGCCTATCTGGTATACCTGCCTGAAGCACTAAATAATGCTTTTTATTCTTTTTAGATTCCGGGTCATCTATCACAACACCACACTGAAAACCTGCAACTTTAGCAGCACCGGTGATCTGTACAATCTGATCTTCATTTGCCGGGTAAAATTGTCCAACAAACTTCCCTCCACGTTTTAACGCACTGTATAAAGTATTGAAAAACCTTGCGAGTCTCACTTTAGGCTCGTTCGAATGCTTATCAGCATTACAAAGCCATTGAATTGCTGAAATTGAAATAGCTGCATCAAAAGTTCCAGGCCTGAATGGTATACCATCTCCCATATCCGAAAGCAATAAATCTCCACTGACATCTCGATCTATAGCAGTTGCCAACATATCAGGTGAAATGTCCATCCCAACCCATATGTGACCTTCCTCGGAAAGGATTTCACCAGAAAGACCGGATCCACATCCAACATCAAGAACAAACTGAGGGACATCGGGCTCTAGATTGAGAATTTCTAATGCTCTCAAAGTCATTTTAGCCTGAATATGCTGAACACGGGTAGATGCCGTGTATTTCTTTGCTTCTCTATCATCATAGAATATCTCTGGAGGTGCAATCTCCTCTGGTCTCGACATCTTTATGTAAATCCAACAGTTAGTTCGGCGAAACCGTTAATGTAGTTTATATTATATATGTGTACCGCCTAATACCTTTTTAAGGGCCTGACTTCCAATCTGATCTTGCAGCGTGAAAAATTTAAGCTCGGGCTCAACAAAAAAAGCAAAAAATAAAAAGAATAAAAAATTATAGGAGGCGGGACAATAATATCATATCTACTTCATTACTCGGAGTAAGTAAGTACCGGACCATATTGCTTGAGAGAACTCAAAGGGCACGGATTAATTGAAAAAAAATAAGGCCGACCACATCCGATGACAGATACCGGGTGGCAAAATCCGAATTACCAGCCAAAAGTATTGCAGAACATTGCGATTGTATTTAGCATCATTAGTTCTGAACATTCTGAACTTCCGTAATACCTATTAGGATGTAGACAATATTGAAATCTTACAAATCTGATTGAATTTAAAAAAAGGACAGCCTCCAGAAGACAATGACTTTTTTTAGAAGCGGGTGAGAAACACAAAAAAATTGGATCCCGAACAAACACCCAATCCTTAGGCCGGCATGTGTTAACAGGGGGCAAAGAAGCCAGTTATTACTTTTTAAAGCAATTCTTTCTCCCTTCTGAGTAATTTTGAGCTTTCTTGTAAATAGTCGATCCATCGACACTTTCCATTTTATTCCGAACCGTCATTCTTTGCTTTCTAGCCAACTGTAGGCACTCAACAAAGCGGGGATAGCCAATCTCATATTGAATCTAGCTTTAGAATATTTAAGCAATCCGACCCGACCCGTTCTTGGCATTACATCGGAAATTATTACTGAGGAATCACGATCTTCATCAATCGAAAATGGTCGATCAAATTGCGAAAAACGGAAGACATAGAACTAGCGGCTCAAGCTTGGAACAAGTTCATGAGAGGTCGAGTTCCTTTTCTCAAATCGATAAGATGAAAATTCTTCAACGAAATACCGGCCAGACACGTAAATCTATTTTTATGGATGATGAGTATGACCTGAGTGATGCTACGGGTACTGATGAGGGAGATGAAACTTCAACGATCAACCGTAGCAAGAGAAAAAATGCTCCTAACACTTTAGAAGGAAAAGAGCTCAAAACCCGGGAAGAAGAAGTAAAAGAAAATGAAACACAAAAAGAAACTAAAGCTAAGGGAAAAGCTGAGGAAAGTGTGGTAGAAAAGAAAGAACTAAGTAACTACCTACTTAACATGAACTGGAGATATAAACCGGACGGAAGCTTCAGAGCAAAGTTTGCGGACTTGAACTTCCAGCCCAGGATATCTATTATTGATCGGGATGCTGCATACGGCAGCGAGTTTTATGGCTTTTATGTTGCATTTTGGTTTGTCGTCGGGATGTTTGTTCTCAATATTCTTGTGAAATATTACAATGAACATGGATCAATCTTTAGGTCCAGAATCTTCAATATCATGATGGAGGATCTCTGGAAGGTTGGACTTACTGATCTTCTTATGTACTTTTGCTCTTACTTCCCATTGTTCATACATAAGGCGATTAAAGCTGGATTTATCAAGTGGAGAAACACAGGTAGAGTCTTAGAGTCAATCTATGAGTGTGGCTTTATGTGGGCTTTCTTGATCATATCTTTTAATCAGGACTATCCTTGGATTGCAAAGATCTTTTTGATGCTTCACTCGGTTGTTTTTCTCATGAAAATTCACTCCTTTGCCTTTTACAACGGATATATGTGGGACGTTACAGGGGAACTAGAAGTCTCGAAGGGCTATTTGAAGAAGCACGATAACCTTGATCCTGAAGTTGCGCAAGCACTTCAAAAATCGGTCAACTTTTGTACTTTTGAGTTGGAAACACAGGCTCAGAAGGTTCAATTCCCTAAAAATCTTACCTACAAGAATTTCTTTGAATATTCGATGTTCCCAACTCTTGTGTATGAAGTTTCCTACCCAAGAACCAAGCGCATCAGATGGGGATACTTTTTTGGTAAGGCTGCCGGCATATTCGGTGTCATTTTCATTATGGTTGCCATTGCCCAGAACAATATGTACCCAATTGTGATGAGATGCCTAGAACTGAGAAGAACTGCCCCAATAATGACAAGACTCAAAGAATATCCTTTAATTCTTGTGGAGATGATTCCTCCATTCCTTTCGATGTACATGCTAACGTTTTTCCTTATCTGGGAATTGATATTAAATGCCATTGCAGAGCTTTCCAGGTTTGCCGATAGAGAATTCTACAAAGAATGGTGGAATTCAGTCGACTGGGATCAATATTCTAGAGATTGGAACGTTCCGGTTCACAAATTTTTACTTCGTCATGTTTATCACTCTACGATCTCCAGCTTCCATGTCAGTAAGACAACCGCAACATTGGTCACATTTTTCCTCAGCTCTCTTATTCATGAAGTGGCAATGTATGTCATCTTTAAAAAAGTGAGATTCTATTTATTGTCGCTTCAAATGTTCCAGTTGCCATTGGTTCAGATAATGAGAAGCAAACTTTTCAAAAAGTATCCAGTGCTGGCAAATGTTTTCTTTTGGGACGGAATTGTTCTTGGTCCGACCTTACTTTGTACGATGTATTTAGTTTTTTGATCTGGCCTGTCATATAGATATACATATCAACGCCCGTATATACAAAGAAATATATATATCATTAACCTGCTTTTTTCAAATTGTATTAATTGTTTAAAGGCAGACGGAATGAACTTTTAATTATAACTGTCAAGTCTAACAAGGAGATAAGGAAGCATCTATATATATACAGGGTAATCACTTTGCTTTCATCGATAAATATTTTCATATGGACGTGTATCATTAAAGCATGATCGAAATACATCATCAACAACCTTTTCAGCTTGCTCTTTATTCTTACATGCGGGATGGCCCAAAACACTCAGAATGGCTTTTCTTTTCACACATCTCTGGTGACCCTTTGCAACCTTCATAAATCCGGCATGTTTCCAAAATTCCGTCATTATTGCACACTCCCCACTTAAAGAGGCAGCTCTGATTTCTGAACAAGCATGATGTCTGAGGTTGAGCCAGTCAACCTGAAATCTCATATTATCATACCAGTGAACCAACTCATGAGATAAAGTGTCATTCAAAACCCATTTATCAGGTATGTAATTTGCACAAAGCTGAATTCCAAGTTCCGGATGAAAGCCACCGTACTTCGGATCTGTGCATATCTCACATTTCATCTTATCTGATGGAACTTCACCACCTAAATTTCCTATCTGATCAAGCATGAAGCGAACATTTGGAGAATACCGAAGGGCCCAGTTTCTATATTCGAGGCATTTATCGCATTGCTTCTCGTCATCATGTGCCTTTTTCTCCTTTTCGAATTTCTTTTTTTCATCATTGTTCATCCCGAGACCTGTTTTGTACTGTAACGTCTCACCTAACCATTTCAGTTCGCTCTTCTCGGGCTTTTTGTCATCTGCTGTTTCGCCCGTATTTACCACATCTTTCGACATTTTAGCACTGTAATTATAATATTAAATAAGTTCTGTATCCCTTCAAGATGTTTCCAGACTAATCTAATAATATAGCTTGCTCAATATCCGACAATAAAGAGTATACAAATTGTAGTTAATAGATTTACTGTATCTCAAGCAGATAATCTCTATCTTAGCCATTTTGGAGTGGGGAGAAAAAATTGAGGGGTGGAAAAAAAAAAAAAAATTCGAAAATTTATCAAGCCTATAGCTACATATATTATACTAAGCACCAAAAGTGATGTACATTCTCTTATATCGGCATCTACAACATTTACAAGAAGATGTCTTATAACATATGGACGGCTGCAGCCGATGGTAAACTGGAAATCGTGTCACAATTAATAGAATCAGGAAATTTCAGTCCGAACATTAAGGATGAAAATGGTTACACACCAATGCATGCTGCCGCCTCGTATAATAGGAAAGAAATATTGAGTTACCTTATATCTAAAGGTGGTAATGCAAACATTCAGGATAGTGATGGTGATACACCCTTGCATCAGGCTGAAACTGTGGAAACAGCCAAAATATTACTAGACGAAGGTAACGCAGATCCAAGAACTACAAATAGTGATGGAAAGACAGCACTTGAAACCCTTCAGGAAGACAACGAATTCCCGGAATTAATTAAATTTTTGCAAGATTTGAGTTCACAAAGTAATGTTACAACATCTGTTGACCAAGACATCATTCAAAAGACATTTAATGGACAGCCTATTCAGGTATATCTCTCTAGGTTGCAGGACGATAACTCTCCTGAGCTTTTGAAGAGAAGAGAACAAATCCAAAAAATTATGACACAGGATATACCAGAAGCAGAAAAGGACGAAAAACTAAAAAAGCTCGTATTAGATGCATTAACCAGCGATGTTGTCGAAGGGGACGGAAATCCGAAAAAGAGAAGACTGTAAAATGTTAGCGTATGGCAAGATTGTGAAATTTGATGTGTCATATAAATGCATACATACATATATAACCATGATACAGACTATAAATGATGATATAACTTATTTCGTGGTAAATGCTTGGCCATTAAGAATATTATTTGGGACGATGGCGACAACTCTGTGTATTAATTAAACAATTCTGTTGAATGATTTGGCTGGACCTCAGTCATCCTCTGCAGTGGTTGAATCTGTATTGTCAGATGACTCATCATCCGCCTTCTCAACAAGTAATGACCCGTTTGGCCATAAGTAATCGCAAGTATGTATGAGTTTCTGCCTATCTGCCGTGAGTCTCAAACGATTCAGAGGTGAAATCAAATCAAATGTAAACGATAGCTGATAATCTCTGGTGTCTATTTGTGGGACGTTCTCAGACTGTATTATAGCTTTAACTTCACCCTCGTCCTTTCCGGTTTCTTTGGCCAACTGAAACAGGTACCTGGATGTTTCCACAAACATAAATAAATCGTACGTGGTATCGTTCTTGTCAAATTTCCAAACATTTCTTTTGCCTTTATCGTCTCTAATCTGTATTCTAGCATAACTTCCCGCTTTCCATGTTGTTGTGTCTCTTGTATATTTCTCTCTGATGTATCTCAAAAGGAAAGCCTTTCTCTGTTTCGCTTCAAGTTCTTTGGCTTCTTCAATCCTTTTAACTTCTTCATTTTTCTGCTGCTCTTCTCTAAGCCTCTTCTCTTTCTCAGCATGCTTCTTTTCGTCTCTTAACAATGACTTTTGGTATGCCGAATCTTGCTGTTCTCTTAATACCCTTGCAAACTCAGCCTCTTCCTTATCTGCTCTTTGAGCCACTAATTGTGGTTCGTATCTATCAAATACACGGTTCATTCTGCGGAAATACTTACGACGTCCTTCTGGTGTTTGCTTTGAATCTTTTCCAAATGATTGACATTTGAACACAATTGACATTGATGGCGCAGAAATATCAGATGATGAAACATTACCAATAATATTCAAATAAGGGATAGAATATGCCCGATATGTACTCCCAACTTCATGTGGCTCAGGGTACTGAACATCACCAATGTATAGTATAACGTCATGCTTCTTCAAAAGTTCCAAAAAATGCGAGTCATTTAAATATGTTTTGATAAATTTCCTCGAAACATCGGATTGAGAATCAATAAGGATGCACATCATCCATTTCAGACCACCTTTAGCATCGGCAAACGCTTCGTTAAATTCCCCTTTGAAAATATGTAAATCAGAAGTTTCTCCCAAAGTATTATCGATATAGTCCTTGACGTTATACGTAGAAATTTCCTCCTTTGTCTGGTGCATTGGCTTTAACGGGAAATCACCTGGACCATCCCTAAATCCAAGGAAATGAAACAATTTCGGAAAAGTACTTCCTAACATGCGATCAAGTCCCCAACCAAGTGCCCAAAGCAATTTAGGAATAACCATAAGCACAAATACAATGGGGGTGAAAATTGAGAATCCTCCATCACGGCCATTTAATTGGGGGTGTGCAACGCCAAGGTTTAACTTCCATTTGTTGGCAATTGTCATTGCCCTAGGAAGTTTCGGAATAATATCAAGTAGGCGTCCATCAAAGTTCATCTGATCAATTGAAAATGGTGAATCCGCTGAACCAGCTTCTCTAAACTGGATATGTGAACTATCTCTAGTGGGTGGAGAAAACATTTGTGTAGCCTCATGAGAAATATCATTGGAAGTGCGATCATCTAACAAAGACGGAAAATCGTTATCAAAATACCGGGCACAGGCCCGGTCGAGATTCCAATTGCACACCTCCAATAATCTCAATACCTTGTCCCTTTCAGTTTCATCATCAAAGTTTGTCACCTCTTTTAACTGAGCAAATTTCTGCTTCTCTTCGGATGATAAATTTGACATGTACGGATTCGTATAAACGCTCTCAATAAATGTGACCAAGAAAACTCGAACTAAAGAATAAATCTAGCAACAATGGAAGGCGAAACAAATGAGTCGAGCAACAAAATAATTGGCAAAGATAACTTTTAATAAGATGACGAGAGACCGAAATTTCAGGAAACACGGTGGGTTAAAAGTACAAAAAAGAAACAGAACAATTGATACGTGGTTGAATTATGTTCTGAAGATGATGGAGGTAACCGATACTTCCCAGGTTCCTGCATAGACGCGTCGATAAATTTTTTTTTTTCTAGAAAAGCAGTTCCAGCAGATTACACGTTAGAGTAAAAGACCAGAAAAGAACATACAAATCTGTGATAAGATTAAGGATTCACAGTGTAAGGAAACTATTAGCGCATGTCTGAAATATTTAAATTGGGTATGAGAATTAAAGCACAAAAGGACGTGCAAGAAACTTAGGAAACTGTAGAGACCATGCAACTCTAAGTAAAATTCTAGAAGGCAGATTGAAGTCTGTGAAGTAATAGCAGCAATAGCGAAACAGCCATAAATGCCCATTCTACTTGGATATGTCTAGGAATATTGACATGAATCTGTAAGCATTATGCATTCACGCTACTCTTTCTGCCATAACGTTGTCAGATGGTGGATACAGACAATTGTGAAGCTGTGTGGGTTCAATGAAAAGATAATAACGAGAGGTGAAAACTAAATGAAGTATAAGTAGTGGTCGTATTTTAAGGGGGTCAAAATGTAATTGTTTAGCTGTTTCAAAATGTAGAGACATGATAAAACCTGAAACCCCGGGGAATTTGAAGATGATGAAATAAAGCAATAAAACTGAGGAGAAAAAAATAAAATAAAAAAGGAGAGGACAGAAAAGTAACAAGTTGGTAACCCTGGACTGAAGAAAAAAAAAATACAATATGGAATAAAAAGCGAGCTCGATTGAATAGATCAGAACATATCTTACGACAACGCACGCTCAAGTTTTGCAGGTGAGAATCGTTCAATATCTCTCAGGGGATCTGTCTCTTCCATAATCATCATTTCCTGAATAGCCACCCTCTGAATTCCTATTTGATCTGTAGTCTGATTCGGCCGAGCGCGGAGGTTCATCTCTTGGATCATTCATTGGTGGACCATCTCTACGCGATCTTCCTCTGGGCTGATACTCATCTCTGTAACCACCTCTTGGAGGATAATCTCTTGGTGGATAGCCCCTACTTCTTGGTGGATAACCACGGGGGCCTGCTGGAAGTTGATCTCTATAGCTTGGACCATCATCATAATCTGCTGGAGACTCGTCATATTCACCTGGAGGTGGGCCTGAGCGGTATCCTCTGTATGGAGGAGGTCCACTTCTGTATCCATAACCTCTTGAGCCTCTGTAGCCACCGCGGAAACCACCTCTTCCTCTGAAACCACCTCTAAAGCCACCGCGTCTTCTTCTTGAACTCAAAGGTCTTGATGCAGATGCAATGTACGGACTGTTGTCCTTCTCTGCTGTGAGTTGGACATCCTTATATTGAAGTTGACCTAACTGCTCAATGGCTGCAGTCAAATCATCCTCAGAAGAGAACTCCAAGTAACAGATAGTAGGCTCATCCTGAGGAATTCTGACGAAAGTTGGATGAACTTTGACTTCATCTCTGATAAAGTCTTTGAAATCCTGCCAGGCCGTTCCCTCAGGTAAATTTGTAACCTTAGCACGATACAGCCCCTTTTTAGCATACTCTGGCTTCTTCTTTGCATATTCAATTTGAAGATTCTCCCCCTTGAATGGCTTCTCGATAAATTCAGAAAATGCCTTTTTAGCAACCTCGGGTGTTTCATATTCGATGAATGCATAACCGGGCATCATTCTCAATTCTTTAATAGGGCCAACTTCAGAGAAAAATTCTTCAATTTCCTCATGCTTGGTATCAGGGCCAATAGGCCTCACAAACAACTGAACGTCCGAGTATTCGACCATATCTTAACTACTATTTGGAGATCAACAGTGCTTGAATGTTGCAAATTAGTATGTGGTGTGAAGGCAAAAAAAGATTGTTGGCGCATTGGATATAGTAAATGTTTACCGAGCTCTCAGCAATATCATCAGTTTTTATAGTAGGCAAGTACCAAAGAGAAAAAAAAATTTTGGACGGAGGATGGAAAAAGAAAATAAGACAACTACACAAGAACTGAGTGCAAAGAAAATTAGAAGGGGAAAAAATAACCTCGTAGAGGAAGGAGGACAATAAGAACAAAGTAAATTTAGAACCTAGAGACTTTATTCTAAAATGGAGTGTACTAAACACGATTTCATAGATGAGGTTATTCCCCGTACGCAGATACATTAAGAAAATGTTTAACTCATAAAGTCCATCATATTTTATCAATTCAAAACAAAATTACATTTTGTCCCCACTAATTAAGAGGAAGATGTCTTTCGCAGCATGCTGCGTGCACGGCGATATTTTCCTTCCTGGTAAAAAAAAATGTGTGTCGGGATTTATTTTTCAGAGGGTCCACCAATGCCACATTCCATTTATCCTACACTAGTTTTCTTTCAGCCCTGTTATTTGCTTGAATAAACATCGAAATACAGTTCAATTGGTGTACTCTGAGCCCGCTTGATTGATTCAGTGCATCATTCGCATTCCAGCAATGATTGAATCTAGGTTGTACGCATATGGGAAGGATTCTATTCGCCAAGTGTACAAGGAATACACTCTTAAGGTTTCACAAAGTACAAAAAATGCAATAAAGTATCCTATATGTTTCATTCATGGAGGGGCTTGGAGAGATCCAAAGAATGATTATAACGATTACGAGAAACTGATTCGTTATATAGATAATGCCTTTCTGGTTAAAGGAAACGCGGAATCGAGATCAGCTAAAATACAGTTTTTTTCCATTGACTACAGACTTTCCCCGGAAGTTAGGCATCCAAAGCATTTAACCGATGTTTTAAAATGCTTGAAAAGTATATCGAAGAAGTTCGATGTGACTGACGTGACATTGTGTGGGCATTCAGTGGGTGCTACATTAATCACTCAAATCCTTGAGAGACAGAAAATCCTCAAAGAATATGGGATCCCAGAAGAGCAATTTAAGCCTCTTCCTAACATTCGCCGGGTAATGTTTCTAGATGGAATATACGATGTCAATTCTTTACTTCGGGAATATCCATCGTACAACAGTTTTGTTGGGGAAGCATTTAAAGGCAATGATTACGTAAGTAAATGTAACATGATATCTTCAGGCACGAAGAGTCAAGAGGCAGCGGGCATATACAATACGCTAGAACGTATTGTAATACTTCACAGTTCCAAAGATCAATTACTTTCATTTCAGCAGCCAGAGGAATTCGTTAATTGGCTTCTTGAGATCGGAGTGGATGAGTCAAAGTTAAAAGGATGCTACTGGATTGATGACTTCGGAAAGCATAATGAAGTTTATCAGAGTCCAAAAGTGGCCGATCTTTTGGTTGATGATATTATATCCAGGACTAAATAAACTTGGCTGCAAATGAAATATTTTATGTATAAAAACAAAGAGAGTTTGAGTACAAAAAGCTGATCATCCATCTACCCATACATACAACATGGAACCACGTTTATACACATCCTTTCATGAAATAAACACAATAAACAGTAAATACAAAGATATATTAAAGAGAGAAGAGATGAAAAGCGGCTAAAATGTAAAGTTTCAGTGAAACATGCAAAGAAAATATCAACGTTCACCACGAGGCTTTGCAAAGTCGGCATTTATAATCAAGTTCATGATACCTCTACCGTTAAGCTTCTCAATAGCACTTTTGGCATGCTCGACGGTATCCATTTCGACGAAAGCAATACCTCTTGACTCGCCCGTTTCCCTGTTTCTTAGTATTGTCAACCTTTGAACGTAACCAAACCTGGAAAATATCTCTCTCAAAAGATCCTCTGACAGCATTGTGTTCAAGTTCGTCACACGAACAGTAGTTGTAACCTCTTTCTGTGCCTCAGATGCCTTTGGAAGCTCTCCATTTGCCCCTCTTCTCAGGTGAGGAGGCACATATGAACTTGCACCAGCACCTCTGCCCATTCCTCCACGTCCAGTAGCTGCTGCCATATTCATCTTCTCTTCCTCCTGCTTCTTCAAATCCACACCAAGAGTATCCTTGAATGGACATTTCGAGGTGAAATGGTTTCCACCACACGTCCTACACTTAAGAGTTTGAACCTTTGTAGTAGACTCCTTTGCCTTAGACTTCTTCTCCTCCTCTTCGTCCTTCTTGGAGGATGCCGAAAGATGGAACTTGATTTCTTCTCCGAACTGGGTGGTTCTCGTATCTGGTCCCACAATTTTGTTGTCCTTTTCATCACCAAATCTGGTCCATTTCTTCCTTTCGGCTATTGCCGGGTTAACTGTTTCTGTCACTTTAACTGTTTTGATTTTTTGCGTCACCTTCACCTTCCTGTGCTTATCATCAAATTTATATGAGATCACTGTCTTGGTTCCATCCGGATTTTCTATCACTTCGGTTGGAGGAATATCATTCTCAGCATCTGCCCACGATCCAGACATTGGTGTCATATCTAGTATATTATAATTCCACTAAAAATGGCCTATTAATTAGCTGTCCTTAATATTGTAAAAAGTACAATTCTTTTAGTAGCACTAAGTTTCCTTTCATTCTACCTTAGGCAAATACACACTTTCGTTTTTGGACGCGCTCAAATAGAAATAAAAATTTTTTTTTCACTGAAAAAAAAAAAGTTCCAACTTTCTGTAGCTTACTTTGCCACACTGTTTGACTGTGCATTTGACCATCTCATATCACTTTGTGGCGGTGGAAGTATTTTTAGACGTTAATAGACGCGTCGATAATATGCTCTAAAAATAGCTCGGTTCGCCTTTTCAGATCACCGACAGAAGACCCGTGAGGCATTCATTCATAGCCTTTAGGTTGGGCAATAATTAATAAGACAACATAACAAAAAATTACGTACCATAAAAGCATAATCAACGTAAGTCGTGTTTACTAAATGCCAAGGAAGTTGTTTAAGCTAGATATCAATAGGTCGATGTACTACAAGCACATAGTTTATATGCGGATCTAACCGACTCCCCTTTAGACGATGGCATTATCCCAAGAATTCCTTAATTGGTCACCGAAATGCAGGCTTCCCCGTTTTTTTTCTTTTTCATCACCTCTGAATGTAATTAACGTATTTTTTTTTAACCTTTTTTCGGATTTTCTTTCTCAATCTGTAGTCAAACTGTCTCGACTGTTCCATGCTAAATTCTGGGGTAAGAGAGTTTCTAACCAAAATAAGAATAATGATAAAAAATAGACGCCAGATGCGACCGTGGATATATTGCGGCCGAATTACAACCAAGGATGCCCTCTTGCCGTTATACCGAGAATCTTCCGATAGAGTAAGGCGAAAAATGTATCATGACTCTCGCAGTTAACAGTGCCTCTCCGAGATGAACCTCAAATTAAATTTCTCCATTGATGATGCAATAAACTTTATTACGTGCGGTTTCGGACAAAACTAGGCTTATTTTTTGCGTTCCGATTTCTCGGATAAAGCTTGATCAGTCTTTATCTGGACATTGTCTTCAGTATTCGGGTAGAAAAAATCGGCTCATTGAAATATCCTTTTCATTGATATATCTATCTGCTTCATGCGAGCTTGCCATTTTCCCTTCTCACCGTAAAAACCCTGTTTGTGGTATCCTTCCTGATGCTCTTCTTTTTTATTGTTAGCACCCCCGATAGTACGCACTCCTGTTCTATTTTTCTATTTTTTTATTTTATTATTTTTTTTCAAGTTACTAGCTTGTTCCACAAACATTCCTCTTTTCAGCTGTCTCCCTTTTTTTTTTTGCAGGGAACAGCCTATATAGGGAGTCGACTATCCTGCCCCCTTAATTGTACAATATTGCAACTTTTCATTCCTTTATCAATTAAAATATAGCATCATATCCTGTCAACATCATCAACTTCTGTTTAATTAGTTAGCCCACTCTTTGTGTGCAGTCGTATTCCCCAGCTATACGATTTTTTTTTCCCAGCATACTTGCTATTCGTTTGTGTGCCTAGCTTATACGACTAGAATTTAAATTCACATTCAATAACGAAAATTGAATCATCATATTTTAGTTTGCCTACTGCCAAAGTAAGTTCAAGCTCTCTATACAGAGTATCCCAAGTTCATAGGATTAGCATTTGCTCATGCTAGTGCATTATGAGTCCGACAAACGATCAAACTATGACAAATAGTATAAACGACGTGGACTCAACTTTGCAGACTAACGTTAGTCGTCTTGAACAGATACGTATAAGATGTCTTTCCAAGTCATTGAAGTATAAGGAATTTTTCAGGCGCAGTCAAAAGCTTCCAACTGAAGGTTTTAATCACTTCTTTCTCTCGCAAGAACTCCGGCCAGTTGATGATAGTTCTGCTGAAAATTTTATAGACGAAATCAGCACGTACAGCGATTTGGATAACAGTTCACAATTTGCACGGATGAACCGAGGGTCAAGTTCTGAAAGTGGTACAACCACTACGGACCAGAACTCTCACTTAAAGGTTTCTGAAGCAAAATGTAAAGTTAAAGAGAACATGACACATAAGGCTACTTTCATCTTGAAGTTTAGTAATGATGGAAAATATATGGCATCTGCCGGTGATGATGGGACAATCAATATTTGGGAAGTTCTATCATCATCGTATGAGCGTCATAAATGTGCTCCGTGTGCAACATTTCCAACTTCAATTGATCGGTCGATAAATTCCAATGCTACGCATGCTCTACCTATGACCGACGGTGTTTCGTCTATGGTACCCAATTCGATACCCAATGTGCTAACTAGCAATAACAGGACCGCATCGATGGCCAGTATACATGATGATGCTAGAAATTTGAATCCATATCTCTCAGTCAGAAGCTCATCTCCTTCTGCATTATCTCTTGCCTCGCTGGTAAGACGCTCAAGTGTAAGAAGAGCTCGCAGTAGAAGCAGATCCAGTTATTCTTCTATGAACAGTCTGTCACCTACTATTGTTCATGATGATTCCAGCTATCATACCAAAAGGAAGAAATCAAAGGGGAAAAATGAAGCCCCTGCTTTTGCGCCAATTTTTAAGCCAAGACCAGTCAAGAGATTCAAGCATTCAGACACGATTCTCTCTATAAGCTGGTCGAAAAACAACTTTCTTCTCACGAGTTCTGAAGATGGTACCGTTAAATTGTGGCATATTGACCAGGAAGAATGTCTAAGGTGCTTAAAACTTGATAGCTTTGCCACCTCGGTATTATTTCACGAGAAAGACGACCGGTTTTTTGCCTGCTCCGAATGGGATGGTACGATCTTTTTCTATTCTATTTTGGAGCACCAGATTGTCTATGAGACTAAGTTACAGCACCGGATTACATCCATGGCATTCAGCCCAGACATGAAGTACATCTTTGTTGGATGTGACATGGGTTATTTTTATATATTAACATTGGATGGATTTAAAAGGGTTGCAAAGCTACAGATTCAGCATAAAAAGAACTTCCCCAGGATCACCGGAATCCGCACATTTGAACTCGACGGTGATACCAAAATTCTCATAAGTACAAATGACTCCCGCATCAGATTGTTTAGTTTCAGGAGTAAATCTCTAGAAGTTAAGTATAGCGGTCTCGACAACGAATATTCCATGATTGAGGCTACGACAAACGAAGACCACACTTTCGTCATTTCGGGTTCTGAAGATGGGTGGGCATATTTATGGAAGCTATATGATTCCAAAGATAGTATCATCAGTCGCCACTCGAAGTCTTTGAAAAAATTACCGATGGAAATTGTTTCGCGGTTCAGAGATGACAGCTGCCAGCTCAAAAATAAGCATTATGGTGCGTTCCATTTGCATCACACGAGATGCAACGCCGCAATATTTGCTCCGCGTACTACTCTAAAGTTGCTAGAACTCGGAAATGATCCTATAATAGATCTTAAAAGCAAGTACGGCCGGTTTGTTTCTCAATTAGGTCATGCAGATAAAGATGATCTATCGACGGCTATAATAGTCACGACTGATAACAAAGGTATAATAAGAGTCTTGAGAAGGGACAGCTCATACTATGTTCGTAAAATAATCAACTCGAAGAAAGGCGCCTTTAAAAAAGTCTTGGAGAAGGCTGTAATATATTATCAGCAAGACCATCATTCACTTACTCTTGGCCCAGAGTACAACAGTCTTCCACGGCCATCTCATGCTCTTTCTATAAGCGATTCTTCAACTTCATCTGTGCAATCTGATGTGCGCGGAAGATATTCCTCCTTTGAAAAATCTGGAGGAAGAGGACATGCAAAATCGATTTCTGCAACGAAATCCGGAACCCAAGAACTTACGAATAAGGATTCAAAAAGCCACTTGGAAAACCGCTCGCTTTCTGTTGTCTCCTCAGCTGCTAGGTCTGCAGATAACTCTTCAACAATCAGCCTTGAGACTACTTCGCATAATAGTTCAACATATTCAGCAGGAGGGGCAGTGTATAAACATTTCGATGATACCAAAGAGAACGCCTCGTCCCAAAATTTTAAGAATATAGATGAACAGATTAGGCAACTTATAATTGATGATGGCCAGGATTCAAATGATGCCGAAGTGTTGAGCACATCCAAAAAAGAAAGTTCCAAGCATCGCACATCAGAAGACAGAAGTGGGAATGATCATAGGAAGAAGGAGGATGGCCCAAACGCCAGTGTATCGGTACTTAAGGAAGGGCATACGATGAATAATAGTGTGTCAACCATAACCAACCCACCAGCCATTAAGGTGAATAATTCCACGAGGGTGGATGAAGAAGATTCTATTGAATAAGAGTTGTTTCTTAAGTACCGTGCTATGTGCAAGTGTAGTATTTTGCTTTTGAACTTTTTTAATTGCTTATCCCAGTGACATTAGGAGAATGGGTACACATGTAAATATAAATGGCATGGAAATTTCATTAAAGGCGTATAAAAAAAAGGATTGTAGCGAGAGAGCTTTGCGGCAGAATGTAGGATAATGATAAGCCCACAAAAAATCTGAGAATACGATAAAAAAAAAAATAAAAAAAAAATTGCACCGTTGTTTGTTGAACACCGCAGCGTGTTCGTTTTGAGCTTCTCGCGATATTGTGTCTATTTCGAATCTTCAAACTGTTGAAAATTGGCCACTTGTTTATATTTACACAAATTCTTGATTTCCTTGTATTTACGTCGCAGCAACATATAGAACAAGAAACTAGTTACAACAAGTCATACATGCCGACGATTTAAATAATCCTATGAGCTTAAATTCAAATATTGATATACAAGATCGAACATTAGAGTTCAAACAATGTGTTAACACTTTCGAAAGGCAAAATGCAAAAAGCAGGAAGAGCTATTCGGACCAGACAAAAAGGCAACCTAGATCTAGTGCCATTAACAGGAATCAATTCACAAAGGATGCCTCAAAGATTGCAAAGGATATAGCGAGGGTTACCGAATCGTTATCTAAATTGGCTCAGCTAGCTAAAAGAAAGCAACTTTTTAACGAGAGGGCCTCGGATATTATAGAGTTGACATATGTTATCAAGCAGGACATATTTGGGATTGAAAAGTCATTAAAGGTATTACAACAGAAGGCAAATGCTAAAGGAGGCTCGTCCGATAAACAGCTTGACCTCTACAATAAGAATGTGGTTCAGCTATTAAATACCAAGACGAAAAATATAAGTGAGGCATTCAGAGATGTTTTACAGGTGCGGCAAAAGAGTGAACTTGCACAGAGATCTAGACAAGAGCAACTTTTGGCTACTGCAAAACCAGGAAATGGTTCCACTGCACCTGATGCTTCTGGAAAGCACCAAGAAGATCGCTTGCAAAATGCGAACAGCATTCCTTACGCACTTAGAAGCAAAGCAAATGGTCAAAATGCGTCAGCTATGTCGAAATCTTCGGAGAATCCATTTATGGTGCCTTTATCAGGAGCAGATGGTACTGCAGATCCAGCCATTTCAGACATAACCAACATTGGCGATAATGCGGACGTGTTAGCTCTTCCAAACCAATCACAGCAGATGTTACTTATGCATGAGCAGGACAACAGGTATTTGCAAGAACGAAACAGTGCAGTGGAAACTATAGAATCTACAATTAATGAAGTTGGAGGCTTGTTTCAGCAGCTTGCTACTATGGTTCAGGAGCAAGGAGAAGTTATTCAAAGAATAGATGATAATGTGGAGGACGTGAGTCTTAATATTGGGGGAGCACATAGAGAGTTACTAAAATACTATAACAGTATAAGTAGCAATCGCTGGTTGATGCTTAAGATTTTTGGAATTTTGATCATATTTTTCCTTTTATGGGTATTGGTCAGTTGATACATATCATAATCATACACATAATATAATTCAATTGTTCAAGCATATTGCATTATTGGTCATGAACTCGGTAAAACTAAAAGGCCGTATGATGTAGGGATATATATTCATCATGAAATGATGTGATCCTTAGACACCAGATCTTTATGGTTTCATTGCTAAACAGTACACTTTTAAGTATTGCCGATACTCATAATAGAACGTCCCGACCAATTAATGTTAATAAAGTCGTAGTAAAAAAATATGAGAAAAGTGCGAGAGTATCAAAAAAAAAAAAAAAAAATACTGTGGGGCCAAGCTTCGTTATTTTATTGCAGCTTTCCTCATAACTTCATTTATTTCTCGTACATTAAACATTTGTTTCTCATACAAGCTCTCTTGACATAAATCGATCAAGTTAACATGTCAATGCTTTTTAGGAGTTTAAGACCAGGAATTGTGAACGCTAACAGAGCCGTTGCGTTAAGCAAGTTCACTTACTCTAAGAATCCATCACCTCTTCTTCGGTTTAACAGCAGTGATTCAAAAAGTACCAAGAATAACTTAGCTAAGATCAATGAAATTGTAAATGAAACGCATACAGACAGGGAATTGGTGAGTGGTGCTCCTGCAGAGCTTGCATACACGGATAACAGAGTTGTTCACATATATAAACAAGCCAAGTCGGCAACACAGTCAAGTGAGAGAAACAGCAAGTTCTGGAAACTGGAGTGGGATATCATACCGAAAGGGAATAGATGGGAGAATGATTTAATTGGCTATCAGGGTACATCAGACTATATGCATTGTACTGATCTAAAGTTTGATACGAAAGAAGCTGCAATCCGTTTCGCTGAAAGTCAAGGCTGGGACTACGAAGTGTCCAAACCTCACAAAAGAAAGTTTGAAGTTAAGCAGTATGCCTTTAATTTTATTCATTCGAAGAAACCATTGAAGATCATCAGATGTAAATAAGCTGATCTGTTGCTTTTCAAACTACACAAAATTCCCTATTTATTTATAAGCGCCTCTATTATTTATTATCAATAAAATTCAACAAGTTTAGTGTTAACTTTGGTTTGTATAATTTTCACTCTGGAACAAACTCCCGCATTCGAATACATTTCTGTTTAATTTAATCTTCTTTTATTTATATAAGTTTACATATTGATTTGCAAGTTCAACTGCAACATCAGGAAAATCCACCATTAATCAGCATCACCCTTCTCAAGTTTCACCTCCACGACTATAAGAAGTCGTTCGCTTACAGATCAGATGCAATAAAGAGCAGAAATAAAAATGAAAAGAAAAGAATAGAATCTCAGGATAATAAACCGCAATCATGACCTTGAATTTCGCAATAAAGGCACATATATACAGAAAGAAACTCCTAATGCAGTTGTAAAAAATGAAACTAGGGGAGAGTAACAGTGTTTAAAAAGCAGGACAACCGAATAGTTGAACATGATAACCGCCAATCGCAGACTGAACTTATTTTTTGAACATATAAAAAGGGTATGTGGAACCTTCGAACTTCCCAAAATATCATATATATCATTTCCATGAAGCTATCATAATTCACCAGCGGCCTGAGGGAAGTTGCTTAGAACCTCCTGGACTTTTTTACTCAAGACTGGATCCTCTCTGATTTTCAACTGCATCTTTGAGGCCTCCATAAGAGAAATGGCCTGGGTTCTTTCTTCTGAAGATCTTGCCAAAGTGCAAGCCTCATCAAAAAGCTTAATAGCTTCGTCAACATTCTGTTCTGCCAAAAATGCCTGACCCAAACTCAAACGAGCAACTTCGGATTTTGGATCAAGTTCGCAAGCATCCTTCAAAAGCTTAATACTCTTTTCGGTTTCACCCTTTCTCTGATAGATTGCCGATTCATTGACCAAAGGAAGTGCGCCAATGCTGTAACCCTTACCTGCCTTTTGCAACTTGATGGATATACCAAACTGCTTTAAAGCACCGTCAAAGTCCTGTCTATCGAAAAGAATTTCACCATAATAGTTAGGAATCTCTGGCGAGGTTGGGAACATTTTTCTAGCCTCATCAAACAAGGAGTTGCACTTGTTACTGTCGCCTTGTCTGTAAGCCAGGCAAGCAAGCTGAATGTGAGCGTAGATATTCTTAGAGTTCAAGTTTATGCACTTCTCGAAGTTCGTCTTAGCCTTGGCCAAGTCGCCAACTAGATAAAATATTTGTGCATAATGGTAGTAGATATCAGGGTCGTCTGGGTTAAGCTTGATGGCCTTGCTGAAGTTTGCGTTTGCCTCCGTGTAATCGCCACTGTCAGCCTTAATTAGAGCAATAATAACGTAACTTCTTGGTCTTGGAGAGATCTTAACAGCCTTGTTGAGAAGCTCTAAAGCTTTATCACGGTCTGTTCTCAAGAATTTAAATGCACCGGCGTATTCGTAAGCCATCGCAACCAACTTTGGATCGACACCTTCTGTTGACTTGTCGAATATGGCAACAGCTTGGTTTATCGAAACATCAGCTGCTTCGTAATCGTCCTCAGTGTCTGACTTCAATTTGTTGATGCCCTCCACCAAGAGTTTCTCTCCAGATCCCTCCTTGTAATGAGAGGCATCCAAATCGATATCTTCAGGAACAAAGGCCTGGTAGAACGATGAGAGCGAAGAGGTAGATGGCAAGACCTTTGGCAAGTCCGAATACTTTTCCTTCAAAATCTTAGCCGACTGCTTCCTCAAATTTCTCTCGAGCATGGCCTCGTTAGCGGAGTCATTCATGCCACCGTAAATGGCCAGTGCTGTCAAGTCAAACATTGCTTCCGGGTACTTTTCAAGGTTCTCGTAGGCTCTTGCTCTTCTTAGCAGACATTTCTTGTATCCTGGGTCAATTTTCAAGGCACTAGTTGTGTCTTTCACAACATTCTCGTTGTCCCCGAGGGCAGAATAGCAGGCAGATCTGTTGCTGTAATAGACTGCATCCTCCTTACAAATTAAAGCCTTCGTGTAGTAGTCAACGGCTGTTTTATACTCGCTCTTCTTGAAATAGCTATTGCCCTTCTCCTTTAGAGCAGTGGCCCATTTTGCCCTATCATCAGCCGAGAGCTTCTCAACATCATCTTTGGTAATAAGCGGTTCCCCTTTACTAGAGACAGGATATATAGCCTTTGCTTCCTTCTCGGATTTCTTCTTTCTCTTCTTGTGGCTTTTCTTCTTTGGCTTTTGAGGAGATCGTGTTTTCTCTTTTGAATCACTAGAGTTGTTTTTCGGTTGCTTGTTCAAATGATAAAGCAAGCCTGCAAGTGATCCAACACCAACCGCAGCGGTAATTGCAATAGCAAGACGATGTTGTGATAGAAAGCTGGAAGCAGCCGTTTCAGAACTTGACATGGTTGATTCCTGTCCGTTTTACTGTACCCTTAAAGTGTATTCTGAAACGAATAATTTTATTTAAGAAGACGTGAGGTTACTTTGAATTACTGACAGGGTACACAAAAAGGATATATTTCTGAGAGGTGAAAAAAAAAAAGATAGTTAGTGACCCAAAATTCTTTTCTGCCGAGAAAAATAATTACTCAAGTTCACAAGTTTTGGGGATAAAAATTGAATGGTAACGAGCCGAACAAGAACTCAGGATGCTTTTCATATCATGATTTAACTACGATTATCTAGTAAAATGGGCAAGTTGTCTCCTGTCTTAATTGTATAACGTTATAATCAAATATGAACCATACGGTGAGTTTAATGGATATTAGTTGTAAGGCTGTGTCCAAAAATTGATGAAAGTTGTAAAGTTGTAAATCTCCAATCTTGAATTTGGTATTTCAAAAAATATTTTGGCAAATTTATCAATACATATAACACATGCCACCATAATTCTTATAAATCATCATTTGAAAGAAATTAAAGAAATTGTAAACGAATTCGGGTAAAAAAGAAACATTTTGCTATTTGATTTATCATGTAATTTGGCAGTAATACCCAGAATATACACAACTTAGAGTCCTGTAACAGCTTTACGAGTACCAATAATATCTTTGCATCTGCCCACCGCGACCTTTGCCCCCATTTTGCTCCCGAAAGTTTTTTGTTTTTTATTTTTTTTCCTTTCCCCGCTCTCTTAATGGCCCGCTTACCCCTCCTTGGTAATGCAACTGGCGGTAATTCGGAAAACCTTAATTATGTAAATACAAAAACGCTCTCGACACTCCACAAAAAATTATTTCAATGGTGTTCCCCAAGTAAATCTGACCGATAACCGAAGATGCACTTTTTTTTGCCAGCCATTACTACTTTTTTACACATCGCTTTTAGTACTTACCCCAGGTACCGAATAGGATATCCCAGCTGACTTGCTAGTCCTTCTTCTCTACATATTATTGATCGATTACTCTCCATCAATTTGTTGACCAATTGTTTTGATCTCAAGATTAAGAGATCAAAGCATTTCAATGACTTGACTTCACTTTTGAACATAATCTGGCTAAATAAATGTCAAATCCAAAACATATTGGCGAATTTTTGAAGAGCAAAGCGGCACAGCTCTTGAATCTGTATGCTGCCAAAAGAAGATTGACTTCTACTCATGAATCATTCACATCAAGCCAATTAAATTTGAGGGCTGGATATCAAATATCGACACCGCCAGTCGGCTTGGATGTTTCAGGTCTACTGAAAAAAAGGTTGATGTTTCCTCTTTCGGTTAGGGATTCGATTGATCATTTCAAAAAAAGGCATCAATTAGATTTGATTCAAGATGCCCTACTTTCAACTTTGCCATTTTATCCAAATGCAACACAGACACACTTGGGGGAAGTGGTACGGACAGTTGTAGATGAAAAGACTGGATGCTACATTAATGAGTTTCACGTCGTGCCTCAGATGGAGATCCCAGAATCAGGGCGTAAGCATGTCGTCTTTATTCACGGTTACGGCGCGGGACTAGGCTTCTTTATTAAAAATATCGAAGAAATCACCAAACGAAAACCAAATTGGGATATTCATGCTATAGACTTACCTGGTTATGGTTGTTCTTCTAGGCCGGACTTTCCGTATCAGGTGGACTTCTCTAATTACAAGAAAATTGAGAATTGGTTTGCTGAGAAATTGGAAAGGTGGTTTGATGTGAGAGGATTGAACCAGTTAGATACAGTTGTAATTGCTCATTCGATGGGTGCATATATATCATGCGTTGTTAATATAAGACGTCCGGATTTGTTCAACAAGCTGCTTTTGGTTTCACCAGCGGGAATATATCATTCAGCAAAGGACACAGTTGTTTCGACTGCTCCTGACTGGTTTCAAAAATTGTGGAACCAAAACATTTCTCCATTTTCATTGGTCAGGCTTGCAGGACCACTTGGTTCAAAACTTGTGAGTGGATGGAGTAATAGGAGGTTTTCGAAGGATAATTCATTGTTGGGACCCCAGGAACAAAAATTGATGCATCAATACACTTACGCAATATTTAATGCAAAGGGCTCTGGGGAGTACATGCTTAATTATTTTTTGGCGCCTGGCGGTGTACCAAGGCATCCGATGCTACAAAGAATCAGAAAACTAAGATGTGATACCGTTTGGATGTATGGAAGCCACGATTGGATGGATAAAGCAGGCGGATTCAAAGCTTGTCAAAAGCTAAAAACCCTTCATCACCTAAACGGGGAGTCTCTCTCTGCTACATGTCATGTTATTGAGCATTCAGGACATCACATTTATTTGGATAATTTTAAAGAATTTAAT
The DNA here is from genome assembly GCF_011074885.1 of Brettanomyces bruxellensis. NCBI lineage: Eukaryota > Fungi > Ascomycota > Pichiomycetes > Pichiales > Pichiaceae > Brettanomyces > Brettanomyces bruxellensis. The sequence continues at coordinate 552,473 of NC_054686.1, forward strand.
AACTTGGTCATACAGGAGTTAGAGGCATTTGAGAAAAGCGCACTCCAACTTTCCAGCCTAAGACAGAATGCTATTTCTTAAAGGGAGAGCATCACATATAGTTGGTACTTTAATTTAAATAGTAGTAAAACCCATTCATATTAGGCGGATAGATAAATCATATATATGCATGGACATATTCTTTTCCCTTAATATTCAAGATTCTTCATAGCGATCCTTACACAACACAGATGGTAACAAAACCTTTTTTTTTTTTTTTTTGTGAACAAGGAATTAACATATGCGGGTGATAGAAAAAAAAGAGAACGATAGACAAGGCAGATAAGTAAACAGAAAGTGCCGAAGCAAGCATTCGCATTCACATTTACGTCCAAATAATTGAAGTTAAATGAAGAAACACTTAAAAAGTAAAGCAGAGAAAAAAGAAAAAGATCAAAACATTCGACGATAACCTTACTCGTTCTCTGCGTACAAAGCATTAATACGGTCTTTCACAGAAGCGACAATCTTTCTTCTTTGTAATTTCTGCGCACTTGAAACGAAACCATTTTCTGGGGTCCATTCATCATCAACAATGACAACACCAAGAATCAACTCAATACGAGTCAATCCACCCTTTCTACCAGTTGCCAAAAGAGACTTGGTAACAGCTCTGCAAATATCTTTGTTCACAACGAAGTCAGCGAGTTGGACTTCCGCGGTACTCTTTGCAAGACCAAGGGAAACAACCAACTGTTTGAATGATTTCTCCTCTGGAACAACAATAGCAATAGGCTTGACTTTAGTGTCATCAGCATAACAGCAGATGTTTCCGATTAACGAGTTGGATCTGTAGATGGATTCTAATTTCTCAAGTGCAATGTACTCTCCGTTCAACGTCTTAATCAAATTCTTCTTTCTGTCGATCAACTTCAATGCTCCATTGGACATCCACTGACCTATATCACCAGTAGAGAACCAACCTTTGTCATAATTAAAAGCGTGCTTAGTTTCGGTTTCATTTTGGTAGTACTCTTTCATGACACAGGCACCTCTGATCAAAACCTCACCTTGATTGTTTTTGGCAAAGTAACCAGCTTCTGGAACATCAATCAACTTCACCGTCACGGATCCAACAAGAAGTCCAGGAACATCAAACTCAAAGTGTGATGGATCTGTCACACACGTGTTGGCACATGTTTCAGTCAACCCATATCCAATCAGCATTGGCGCAATGGTATATGAAATGAATCTCTGTGTTGAGCCGGATATTGGTGATCCACCATTCAAAGTCCATCTTAAGCTTCCTCCTGTGGCATCCTTGATCTTCTTGAATATGATACTGTCTAGAATGGAAGGAACAATTGGGATCGAGTACTTCTTGCAGGCGGCCTTAGTGTTGTAGGCAGCCCAGAACATTTTCTGCTTAAATGATGGCATGGCTTTAACCTGATGCAAGATACCTTTCTTCACAGTTTCCCAGACAGCAGCAACCCCAACCATAATTGTAGGCTTGAACGTTTTCATGTCACCTCCACAATTTCTACAGGAGTTGTCGGTAAGAGTCTTCACGCTTGCATATCCAACAATACTACCCCAATAATAGCTCAGCAATTCAAAAACGAGCTCAAATATATGTGCCAACGGCAAAAAACTGATCACCCTGTCACCGTATCCAATAAATCCACGGCGAATGGTGGTTGACACACCGGCAAGACCGGCCACAATGTTTGCATTGGATAAAACCACACCCTTTGGATCTCCAGTAGAACCCGAAGTGTACATTATACAAGCCAAATCATCAGGTTTTGATGTGTATGGCTCAATATCTGGATTCTGCTTTCCCATCTCCAAAACTTCGTCCAACATAATAATCTTAATATCGGGCCTAACCGCAAGAATGGCATCGGCACCGGCCTTTGCATCTTTGTAAAGTCGACCACCTCCACGCTTATCTGTCTCCACAATGGCATCAGAACATATAATGTATCGAACATCTGGGGAGTTCTGAAGAGGACCAACCAACTTTTTTAATAAATTATTGTCAGTGAAAATTGCAACACAATGGGTCTGCTGTATAGAATGAGTCAATCCCTTTATTCCCAAAGAATCATAAGCGGTAACAACCGGAATACCCTGTGTAATAGAAGCAAAGAACATTCTTATCCACTTGTGTGAGGTAGAGGCAAAGTTCAATATACGATCCTTATTTCCCGGTGTAATACCAAGTTTAACTAGACCACGACCCAAAGTCAGAACAATATCCTGCAATTCTCCGTATGTGATATACTTGTAATCCGAAAGCTCGTAATACATCCACTCTTTTTCAACCTCGGTAACATTTCCGTCAATCAGCTTTTTGACCAATTTCTTCTCGTAGTGGATATCAATAAGATCACGCCAACCCTGGCACTTTACATCTTTGCCATTCACTTCGACACACTCTTGTAAAAATTCAAATAGAGTGTTGCATTTCCATCCAATTGGGCGAGAGACAGCACCATCTTTCACGAGATAAGAACGATATGGTGCCGTTTCACCCGGATGTGCTTTTCCAACTGGGACGTTAACCTGAAAAGTCATACTGTTTGTTTTTCAATTGTGAACTCAAAAAAAATGTTTGCAGAAAAGAAAGGAAATTAAACTTCTATTAATGCTTTATCGGCAGCCCAAGTCAAGAGTATCCTAATAGCCAAGATATTGAAATAAATTTTACAAAGACAGAGGCGATATGAATGGTATGATCAAATATGCAATAATTGAGCAATAATTCCAAGGAAAAGAGTATGAATAGACTAGCAAAAAAAGATTCCGGTTAATACGGAAGGCTAGTAGACTATTTCTAGGGGTGGCTGGAAATACTTTATCTACTTATATAATTCGAGATTAGGGTGAAAGAACAACTTAAAGAAAACTAAACAAAGCGGAACCAAAAAAAAAAAAATTTTCCTGTACTTCCATATTGTGTTGATCTTACTATTATGCACAGGGCACCACCTACTTTAGTTAACTGTAATCATTTTCATTCCACATTGTAATTTTCCTTCCGTCCCTTCTTCCTATCCGAAAAACCGTTGCCACCCTAATCGGTGCGTCATTCCGCCTCCACTTTTATCGTATTTATCTAAAGGCCGTGACAGCCGAACAGGATTCTATTCTTATCTTTCAGATCCCCACGAATCCAAATTAAACTTTTGAACGACTTTTAAAAGTAACCTCTACAGCTTCTTGATGTAAAACTACAAATACGAAAACCCCGACCGATACCCCAAATCCCATCTTTTGCCTTGCAAAATCCCTGCTTGGAAGATTTTTCTTTTATCTTGCATGGACAGCTCCCAACACTTAGTTTATGGGCAGCAAAAAATCAGAACTGACTCCCCCGCATCCTAAAGGAAGGCAAATGTGTTGACATATTACCTCGTATATGCAAACAGATAAGTCAACAGTAGCATGTCGGAATCATAGCAAGACCAACAATTGCGGGAATAAGCTAGAAATTCTGCTAGGGTCCGAACTGAATGTGGGGAAAATACTACATATTTGCTCCCCCTCAATGGAACAGAACACGACAGGCAAATCATTAAGTACAGATATCACGTTGGTGCTCGGCATATATCTCGGTACTTCAATTTGTAAGCCTGCTCATGCAAAAAGGGCCTCAATTTCCAGATGGGTATCAATTAATATACCTGGTACCCTGTCTTTACCTTAATTTATTCCAAATTTATTACATATTCTAGAGACCAGATTGTTGGGTAGGACATTACCAATCTAGCGAACCGCAGCTTCGCGGCTGTAGCTCTATAGGCTCGAAAAGAAAAAAATCCCAACAAAAAAAAGCATAATAAGGGAGGACGGGGGAAAAAAAAAACATTCAGATTTGCATTCAGCATCAATGCCCATTGCCAACGCCCAGTAATCAATGCTCAATGCGCAATACCCAATTCTGGGATTGTTTGTTAACCTAACAGGGTCTAGCCTGCTAAAACAACTTTATCAACTTTATTCAGCTAGAACGCACGAGAAAAAAAAAACGTTGAGATACGAGTGTGCTGGCATAAACGAATGTTTGCTGACATTATATTATGAAGTAGATCTCTATTAGTAAATAGATCGTCATTAGCCAGATCTCATGTACTGCTGACCCTTAGCTGCATGAACAATAGGCTCACCCTCTCAACCACCCTTGTTTGGGTATTTCTCATCACTATTCGTTCATATTACATATTTCTTAGACTACGTTTCTAACCTTTATTCCTCTTAATATTTCAGCCTTTTTCTTTACACGTTGCAAAGAAGCTCTTCAATATGTTAAAGCCAAGTAAAAAAAAAAAAAAAAAGGATATCTAAACAAAAAAGCGAAACTGACAATACGAACATGATTCCATTCCAGTGGCTAGTGTCATACCTAAAAAGCAGATTCAAACAAGCTGCTGGTCAGCAACACTCCTAACTCCCCCAAGGTGCTTTGTCGATGCCCAAACTCTTATTGTTGCATCGCTCAGATCATTCCGGTTCACATCGACAATAGTTAAACTGGTATTGTATGGAACCTTGATGTCTTCATATTTTAGCCCCGGAGTCAGTTTATAATGCTTTTCGGCAACTAGATATCTAAAGAAGTTTGTGATGACTCCACCATGTGCACACATCAACACATTTTTGTAATCCTTCTCTTTGGACTCCTCCAGTAGGTTGTTCCATTCCTTGCTGAGACGACTTATTAACTCCTCTTTTGTCTCACCCCTGTCTCTGAAAGAAGCACCATATTTCTTCCTTGCATCATCGATATACATTCCCTCAACATCTCCCATATATCTTTCCCTAAAGTTCTTGGTTTTCTTCAAGTTTGCATCCTCGAGCTTTTTACCCAGAACGTTGCCAAGCGTTTGCAAACATCTCGTCAAGTCAGAAGTGATCACGAAGTCGAAATTGTAGCCCCTCAGCTCTTTTCCTAATAATGCAGCCTGCTTTTTTCCGGTTTCGTTAAGAGGAATATCATGATGCCCTTGCATTCTTCTTGTAATGTTCCACTCCGTTTGTCCATGCCTCACCACAAAAATCCGTATAATGTCATCCCTTGTATTTATCCATTCGGTATCTGCTGTCATATTTTATCCCCGCTGATGCTTTAAAATTAATCAAGAACAACGATGCTGGATTTTCTGTATGATGAATAAAGAAATGTAGATATCCTGGAAATGCTTTTTTCTGCTAAAAACTCAGTTCGGATCTTGGTGGAAGCGATCACTCTGTATGCGGTATCTGAAATTTACCTCGATTAGGCCGGATCGCATTAAACCGCAATATGGACCGTTCGGATTTTCCGTACTGAATCATACAGAAACAATACTGGTGACATCGATCGACGTTTAGCGTCCAGCAGTTTGCTTTTCATTTCCTCTCCTCACTTTTTTTTCTCCTTTTAATTCTCAGGAGCTTGTCACTAAGATATTTTTCACCACAGTTAGTGATGCTACTTGGCTACGAACGATCCAACAAAAGAGCAAACGTTATAATTTATTTAAATAGACGTCATCATTCAAAAATTTGACGTCAGTTTGATTACAGAGATGTTTGCATTAAAGCAAGGAAAAACGTTCGTGAACAAGCAGTTGGTGTTACATAATCGTGGGTTTTCTTCTACACCAGTTGCGGGTTCCATTTTAGACTATTTAAAGTTTTACAAAAAGAAGAAACCAGAACTACCCAAGGAAAGGGCGACAGAAGATGTCATTGAGGATGTTGAACAGCACAAAGAGATTGAGGACATTCATAAGGTGAAAATTATTGGAAGAAGGGATCCAAGGCAATTTGACAAGAAACTAATACTCAAGAATTTAAACGGCTTTACCGGTGACTCATGGATACCAAAAAAGTCATTATACACAATAACAATTGAGAAAGAGGCTGAGACCACAAAAGAAGAAGTGGGGAAGTTGTATCCAAGTGTCGTTTCAAAGCTTTTGGGAGAGATACAGTCTCAAACACTAAAGGAAGGAGATGCACATACAGAGCTCAATAATTTGGCTCAGAGGTTTAACATACTGAAGCAAGTACAGCGGACGTTTGGTATCTACATTTCTGATTTGCAGTTGACGGCACTCAGCAACTTCGACCTGATCCAGAAGTACTTATTGGAGGAGTTGAATCCACAAAAGATTCCAGTGGATGAGATTGTTCCAGATAGAATCAATTGGAACCCTGTAGAATTTGAGGGTACCAATATTAGTATTGGCAAGTATGTCTTTGAGAGTCAAAAGAGCAGGAAGTTGAAGAAGCTTTTGCGGAAGGCTAATAAACTTGAGCGTAATAGTCTTGAGGATGCCCAGCAGAATAATGATACACAGACCACCACTGCCTAGGTTAGAGCTATTCGAAATACCACATCCTGTATATAGACACAAATACGTATTGCACGAAAGCTATCGACATACATATAAGTTATGCTATAGCTTGTATATGGCAATATTCACGAATATAGCTTTATAATTCCACACTTTTTGCATTCTTTGAGGAATCGAATAGGACACCAGTATAAAGACAGCGTACGATGAAACTGTAAAGCTATTATTCAAATTGCTGGTGCCGGGACAAGAGTAGCCATACATTCACACATACGATACTAGATAGTTGTTGCTGGATGATTGTTCTCGGATAATTAAAATATGACTATTACATTTTCAGATCTGTTTTTGAAAAAGATTGCCCCACAACCCAGTCCACCACCATTGATCCAACAAACTACATGTGATACCTTGCCTGGACAAGCAAAGATCATGCTTAGAATGAAAATATTGAATACATGTATAGCGAAAAAGGATGTAGCCGAAGAAATACAGTTTTTCCTTCCGAGTGTCAAATCCTTCGATTGTCCCGAGGAAGAAATAAATTTGCGCGTACTGGCAACCAATCATATTTGGGAAACCAATCCTCCAGCAATGTGAAGTGGCCTTTCCAAGTTATTCTTCCAAAAAAGTCTTATTCCTGTTTGGTTGAATGACCGGTGAAAATTCAGTTTCGTGATGTGGCCTTAGACTGCGAAAAATCGCACAGCACATGCTGTTCTCAGCTGAGCATGGCACTTACAGCTCTGACTGAGTGAGTATTACTTAATTGAGTCGTTGCCGAGGCAGTTGAAAAAGAAGAGGAATCAGAAAAAAAAAGATTAAAAAAAAATTTAGAAAAACGCTCGCTACTGTAATTCAATGGTCTGATGTACCGTGTTATTTTTAATTTTAAATTTACCCTGTAGTACCTCGGGGATAATATCTTAAAATCTAAAGCCGTTCAAGTTTTAAGGGTTGATCTAAGCCTCAAGATATGGCTGAATCTCGCAGATGACATCATTATTAGTTGTATGTGCGCTCCCAACCTTTTTTTATTTGCCTTAAAGCACTTCCTCTACTCCCCCAACTCCCCCTATTTTTTTTTTTTTCAAGCCGATTAACGGATCCTTGTATCTCCAAATCTTTTTTTTGTCTCTTAAGCACGGCCGAGCTTTTCTCAACTTTTCATGTTATAGGCTTTCTTAGTGTTACGCCTAAAAAAACATAAAACTTGATAAATATTTAGTGGGCAACCTCTTATATTGCTTGGCTTTCTTAGGGGAAAAAGGAATTTAGTCGGTGATTTGAGCTTTTTGTCAGTTTTTAGCTGTTGATTGACTTGCGAGAGAGCGCATTTGAGGTTAAGGATTCATTACGAATTAATCGCCCTTCTTTTTCTATTTAATTTTTTTTTTGAATCAGACACGTACCAATAATTATTCAGGAATTCAGGGGCAGAGATAACAATGACTGTTCTACGTGCTGGACACAGAAAAAGGACATCTAAGGCATGTGACTACTGCAGATCAAAGAAAATCAAATGCGACGGTCGACCCCAGTGTGCCGTCTGTGTTAAACATCACCTTAAATGCACGTACAACTATGTGGCCAAGCGGAGATCGGGATCAAAGAAGAAGAATTCAAACCAGGTGAAGGTGGAGTCGGCAAATTTCTCGGGTATTGTTTCGATGAGCAGTCCTAACTCGAGCATAAATTCCTCTGAAAGCAAATGGGATAACAGTGTTGGACTTCAACCGAACATACCGGTAGAAAATCATGTTCCCGCGGCCTCTTTGGCCCTCGATAAGAAGATTGAAAGCAGACTCGACCAGCTGGAGTCTATGATCAGCCTCTTGGTTTCCAAAGTGGCCCCTGAAGCTCAACATGATGGTCAATCACCTTCAGCAGTCCAGCAAGACCCTCCTAGACTTACGTTGAATCGTCGTATATCTTCACAGCCAAGTTTACCTTCCATCATGCTTGCCAGCCAGTCAAGTGCTTATTCTTCTCTTTCGCCGTCCCAATTATTCCCCAAAAACAACCAGATACTGTACAACAATACCTCACTCAACGGGCCATCAAAGCCTACATTTAATTTGTTCGGATCCGGCACTCCAATCGCATCTTCCGCTTCCATGCCACTGATAATGAATCCCGCTTCACCATTTAGACCCTCCGGGACAAGGCCATCTTTGACGCAGCCGGTTTCTTCCGCTTCCCCCTTATCTGGAAACAGTGATTCATCCAAGAGTCCCGCACTGTCGCTGTCAATGAATCCGGTGGCCAACAATAATCCGAAGGTGAAGCCTGGCGATTACTGCGAAATGTACTTTGGAAATCACACCTCTATCTCGTTGTTCTCTTGCCGGGGCTTGAAATGGATAGATAGCAAGGTGAAAAACAAGAATGTGACTGCTCCACTCAGAGAGTTTCTTTGCACATTTGTTCGGCTCGAGCACCGTCATCTATCTGTCTGGGTCGATCCTATAGAGAAAAACCAGCTTGTTCCATTCCCCCCTCGCGAGGTCATAGGCATATTATTGGAAGAGCTAAAGACGCCCAACGTTTTATCCAGATTGATCGATTACCCATCTCTTTCAAGGTTACTGAAGATGTATTGCGATCATCGTGATGGATTGACGCCTGAGCCAAGATACACATACTCTGAGTTGCTCTTGATGAACTGCTCGCTCCTAGTTGCCGCCGCACTTTTAGAGGAGAAAAGACAGGTGTACGGATCTTCCGGCCAGAACCCGACCTGGGAAGATTTGGAAAAGATGAAGTTCGAGCTTCTCAATAATTCCTTATTCTACTACCATCGTGTGTCCGTCGTGTTTGATGGTTTAACCGGTATCAGAGGAATCATGCTACTTTCGCTATATGCTGACCTCGTCTCTCTTTCCCAGGGTGCTTATCTTATTGCTTCTACAGCTATCAGGCAAGCCCAGGACATGGGTCTTCATCAGGGCTCTACGTACGTTGGAATTTCGGAAAAGGAGAAGAGGAAAAGAAGCTTTATTTGGTGGGTGTGCTATGATGCCGACCGTGGGATGTGCCTACGGTTCGGAAAACCACCTATTATAAATGATAATGACGTCTCTGCACCTCCGCCAGATGGATTAACTAGATCATGGATGAGCAAGCGGCTGTTTGGTGATGATGATTCTAGAATTAAGGAAACTCTTGAACACTTGCTTGCGGAAAAGCGGTTGAGTGAAGTAAATTTTATTGCTTTCCACTTGTACTCTGTTCTTACATCTCGCACGTACAACCAACTATTTGCTGCAAACGCGTTTACTAACAAGAGCCCCTCACAGATATACGAAAGTGCAAAGTTGCTACTCGAGGATCTAGAGGAGTGGAGGTTGCTAATACCAGATCTTTTGAGGCCAACCGTGAAGTTGAACCCGAGATTCACGGACTATATCAAAAAGGAGAAGAAGGAAAGAACCGGTCTTTCCATTTATTACATCTACGTATTTGTGTCCCTTTATTACCGCTACTATCATATTAAGGCAATTATCAACAAGGCCATTGTGAAAATCAAGTACACACATTTGACGAGAGAGATCTCAGGCCCACTTGCTGAGAAAATGAATGAGGCTGGGAAGGCCTGTGTGGAGGCATCGATGATCATATTGAACATGAGCACCATGCTGAAGGACTCGGAGTTTGGGAAGTTCTGTATGTATCATCCATTTAGTGCATTCATAACTTTATCGGCAAGCGTAATGCAGAACCCGAAAGCACCAAACACCAAGGAGCAGGTGAACGTGTTAATAAAGTCAGCCAAGAACTTCTTTTCAAACTTCCAAAGGAAAACCGCCGTTGATAAAGGCTGGGTTGCGGATGAGATTGCACGTCGGATGCTTTATATCGTCGTTAACGTTGTGGAAGAGAGCAATCCTTCTTTAAAGTTTGATTGCGGTGATTTGTTTGAAGAAATCACGAGTTCATCGAAAATGTCTGGAACGGCACAAAAGCCAAACACAAATTGCTCTGTTGATGATGGTGGTCCGAGAAAGAAGGCAAAGAAACCGTTTTCTGGAAATCAGAACTTCTACAACGTCCCGGTTGCTTCACTAATAGCACCGCCTGCTTTAAGTTACAGGGCTCCGGATGGAACTGTTCGTCCCTCATTACAGCACCAACCGCTAATGAACGGATCTGACGGTAAGCAGCAGGATATCATCAAAGCAAATCAAACTGCCGATCCTCATAATCCTTCAGCACCATTTGAGGGAGGAACCTTCTCGTTTGATTCGTTGGCAGAGACACAGGAAGATCCATCATTGAATGGAATTGCATCTAATGATGCTGGAAACCTGGATAGTCTTTTGAAGCTGTTCTCGAAGAACGAAACTACACCTACAAACGATAGTGATATTCCCACATCAGATACGCTGCCTTCAGATGGTGAGTCACTTTTCCAAAATATCTTTAATATCCCAAGCCTTCAGGTGGATCTTGCTAGTACAAATCACTTTATGGGGAGTCCATCGGATATGTTATAAATATTTTCTCTTATAAATCTATATTATTTACCTCTATACTTTGGGGTATTGTTGGTCGTTCTGTTTTCTTAAAAGATTTTCATTTTGAAGTATTTCATTATTCATTTCTTGTTGTGTTTGATTTCTGTTACCTACGCTTCAATTTAATTTTCAATTATTTTTCTTTTTTATCCTTTCTCTTTACTCTCACATATCTTTACAGATCAGGAAAAGTTTTCATTCTGTATATACAGACTCCAATACCAAGTTTTCAAAATTATATATATATTTTTTTTTCGTGGTCCGTGTGTTCGATCAATAACAGGCCGGCGAACAATAGCAGGACTGCGAAATTTCCAGGTTTTGGAAGAGCATCGCAAAATCTTTCAAAATCTTTGAATCTTAGTTGTTGTTTTTTTCAGCCGCATAAAATTTCCTTTATTCCTAAGTCTCCAGGCCGAACGATAGATAGATGAGCTGAAGTATTAGCACAAAATTTTATTGTAAGACAAGAAAAGTTAATTGTAAGCCCAGATAGCTTTAGATCCTTGTCTATATATCTGAAATGTGCATTTCAGGCCAATATCCGAAATATAGTGGATTGGAGGGTACCTAAGTATTTTCCACACTTGAATACTCGTACCTTACGGGAACATGGGAACCTGCTGTGGCGCGAACATTTCTTACTAAAAATTATTGTGGGGTTTCATGTGTGACCCCCAATTAAGTAGGGATTTTAGCACACGCATGATTCAGTCACACCAAAAAAATTGGAAAAGCAAGATAAATTGTCGACATTTAAATAGAAGATAAACCTGAAAAAAATGAAATAAACTGTTGAATGATTCAGTTGCACTTGGATATATACTGACAATGTGCTATCCCCCTTCACTAAAATTTAGTCCAAAACACTCTGGTAACAGAACCAATATGAATATCTTGGATCTTCCCGAGGTGATTATTAGGCTTGTCACTAAAAGCCTGTACTCTGCAGATGATCGACTTTCGTTAGCTTTAACTTGTAAGTCGTTTTATTATCTGGTTATGCCAGCAATATATTCCAACATATTAGTTGCTGATTATAAAGTTCACCAGGTGTTCATTCCTAGCTTTGAAGAGACACCTTACACAATTTGCAGATTGGAGCATTTATCCCTATTTGTGAGAAGTCTTAGCAAAAGCCATAATGTTGCAAAGTATATAAGAAGAATATATGTCGATTGTAACTTCGACTTTTGCCGGATGGATGACATGCAGGAATTGATCAAGCTCCTCTTGGATTGGAAGGAAACACACGCAAATTATCCTTTGGAATACCTAAAGTCGATCAATTTCCTTAAGCATGATTTCGGGGTTATCGAACTAATAAAGACGTTCAGCTCATCTTATGCCACTGACCCTTGCATGCTCTATGAAAATGATGATTTCGATTCCTACTATGAGCACTTCGAAGAAACTTCCAATCAAAATCGTAAAACATTACCATCATTAGAAAGCTACCAGTTACGCAATATGGATGAAGTGCTTTTACTTTCCAGCCGTTCCAGACTTCGTCTTCAGGTAAATATTTCGCAAAATAGTCTATCTAATAGGAAAATTTCATTTCAAAGGTTATCTCGGCACATTTCGAGGCAAAATATCACATCCTTGGAATTCGTGAACCAATCCTCATTAATTACTTTTTTTTCTGCGTTATCTAAAGGGACTGAAATATTGGAAGCCAAAGCAAGCCTTCTTCCAAACTTGAAACGGCTTTCCATCACAATATCGGACATTCGATATTTTTCACATTTGCCAAAGCTTATTGACTGTCCATCCCTTGAAGATGTTGAATTACGGATTTCCAAGTTTTCCGTTTTACCTGAAGACGAATTTAAAAATATTGGTGCACTTGATTTCATAAATACAGTGCTTCATTCAGATATTCATAGACTCTCATTAGTGAATCTTAACCCCAACAATTTATTTGAGAATGATTCAATTGCAAGTGAGACGGTGTTTCACGATTCAAATCTTTTATATTACATAAGTAAATATGCTGAACTCTTTAATTCTAGTGAAGCCACCGCTAACATTGAATACTGGCTCTTTTCCATGAACAACTTTTTCCACGTCCCTCAGCTATACACGCCTGGAGCAGATGATGCATACGAAAATCCTTTCCGCGTCACAAATGAATATATCACTGATAAGGTCGTCTTTTTCAAGAAAATGCTTAATTTCCCGAATGTCAAAACGCTAATCATCCCAGATTATTTATTCAACTGGAAGCTTTTTCTTACATTTGATGATGATGTAAGAGAAAATCAAAATATTGGTAATATGCACAAAATATTTGACAAATGTCGATGCACAAAATGTCAGAAAGCACGGATTGATGTGCCTCCTGGAAATGAAGGCAACAACCTATTGCATACATACTACAAAGTTGCTTCTCGAGATTTGTTCCAAAGAATGCCTAAACTTCAAAGTACCTTTGGTATGAATTTCTTTGATATTCCATTTCGAGAAGACAGCACTTACACTTCGTGTACGTGTACAAGGACCTTAATCCATAAGTCAAAGTTATTTTTGCTTCATAACATAAAGCAAGATATCATTGCACTTATCAAGAAGCAGCCAAAATTGGAGACATTATGCCTTGGGGGATATCTATTCTTTATCCGTAGGCTTTATAATTGTGTTCGTGTGTTTGAACCATACGAAAAATGGTCATTTGTGTTTTAATACAGATGAAATTTATGCTAACAATAGCTTGACTTCCTTCGCTCTATTAATACCACTTTTTCAAGTAATCCATCTTTGCAAGCAGTTAAGATCGGATCATCATAACCTCGAGGTCTATTCTTGGTAGTTTTCCTAAAGAAATCAAATTGTAATCATGTGATGGAATGCACAAAGACTTAAGTCTCTTGTGTCGACATTTCGGCAAATTCTTGTCTAGTATTTTTAACAAAAGTCTTACCTTAATGGTGTGATATCCTTTAATAATGATTAACATTGTAATATGTTTATTCCTGATTTATAATAAACCGAGAATAATCAACATTCGAAATCTGATAAATTTACGCCAGTATATCCTATACAGTAAGTATTTGTAATTTTTATCCACAAAACCTTCTCTTTCATTCTGAACCGCCACAACGACGACGTCTACTAATGAATTAACCACCACTTTTATCCTCACTCTAATTCATTTCCAAATCTCTTTACTATTTACACAGATTCTCATAAACTATATATTTGACATTTTTGGATCTGTTTTAAGTCAAATTTGAAATTTTACCTGAAATTCTTCTCCACTAAGTTTTGTCAGGTAGCCAAAAAGTTTCAGTTATAGTATTAATACTGCTGCCGCCGCTTTAGCCAATCAATAAATGATTATCAAATGATTATCTGAGCATATTGCAGCAACCGAACTGTGATGTTTCTTATAATCTATCAACGCTAAACTCTGTTTATTTTTATAGAGCTATAAGGAAAGATATTATACTAATTTGAATTGGTGTTTCATTTCTCGTTATGACGTGTATTCGAAGCTCACTACGGTCGTCCCTTTTTATTTTTTATCTTCGTATTATTTATTTTTTCGGCTAATTGCTGGAATTTAAAATGTTTATCACTTCCTCGATACGGAAAAAAGCACACAATCAAGAGAAAAAGTAGAGAAAAAAATAAAATCAAAAAAAAAAAGTTGGAACTTCGTCAAATCAAATAAATGACTGGTCAAATCAACGGATCTGTTTTGGAGCTGAGCTTTTTTCTGACCACAAGTAAAATTGTACTTACTCTTTCTTTACATCAACTCCAAACACTAAATATCGAAGCTTGGCTCAACACCATCAATTTTCTTTCAGTAGCATACTTGAAGTTCTTGATGAACGAGCCTGAAACATTTAATATACCCGGTGGATTCCCCGGTGGAAGTCAGTTTGATAACACACAACCGAGGCAGCAGCTACTATTCGACAGAGATTCTGTTTCAACATTAAGTACACCAAAGAAATCAAAGGGAAAACAGGAAAAAATTGTAACACCCTCATCATCTTCGTTCAAATTTACAAACACTAATGGTCGCCCACTTTATCCTTCATTTGCAACCTCCTCACCTGGATCACCATCCGAGAGACACACACCTAAGATAGATGACACTTTGACGGATGGTATATGTGAGACAAGCTATTGTAACAAGGAGAATCAATCATTTGTGGATGAAATGGAGCATTTGCAGAAAAAGCTTTTCTCATCTAAGCTGAGCACCAATGTGATGAATGAATTCAGCCATCGCTATCAAAAACTTCGAGACGAGAACATTGCAAACATAGAGCGTTTGAATAATACTACAAGTAACGACGAGTTGAAGAGGAGGTCATCTACACGGTATTCGAGAGCTCACAAGTCCAGATTCAACAAAATGGAATCAATAAGCTCTCATTATGCTGCAATCAGAGCTAAGCGTGATAAACAGGAAGCACTAAGCAGATCAGATGCTATTCCGAGGCTGAAGCGACAAACAAATGCAACTGCCGTGAGGTCTAGGCCACATAGAGCAGTTTTGGAAATGCCCAATGACAATATGGAGAATCTCAACAGAACACCAGGTCAAAAGCATAATGCAATGCAAAAAGTTGGCAGTGCTTCCAAGCGACAGAAGACGCCTACTGGAGACTTCAAAGAAGTTATAGATACTCCCACAAGGAATAAACAAGAAAGGGAGAAGATCCAGAATACCCATTTAGGCAGATTGAAGAAAAATGAGGCTTATAAGACTACATGCAAGCAGAGCGATTCTGTAGCTGGGTACAAACCACCTCAAAGAAATTTCAAATTTCAGCCATCACTAAAAGACAGTCTTGTTCCAAAACTTTTGTTTTCAAACAAGCATGCATCTGCCAGAGCAAGAACACCAGCAAAATCTTCCTTTGAAAGAGATGTTAGCTCTTTTAGTAAAGAAGTTAAAACGAAACCAACACCGCCTTTATCAAAAAAGCATCGTATACCATCATATTTACGCCCAACAAAGGCGTCCCTGCAGCGGGCAGTGTCCAACAAAGAGTTACTTGCACAGGACTCGAAAACTAATTTGAAATTCAACACGGATAGCACACATCATTCAAACAAATCAAAAATTTCACCATCAAGAGCTTGCTCTAATTTACACTCTTTTCTTACAGAGCCTGGCTCGAATTTTTCGCGTAATACGAGCACACCGATTCCAAGATATCCAACATTGGGTTCCCATTCAACGTTCAGCCAAAATTTAAAAAACTATAAAGACCTCACGGAAAGGCCACCGCTTTTTTCACATCACCAAATACCAAAATCAAGGACTGTCTCCGGTATTCCTAGATTGGCAAAACCACGAACCTCTACCATTCACAAGAGTCCTACCTCGTCCTCGATATGCAAGAAACCTTGGCAGTATTGAACTGGACCTTGCTGTTTTGCACCTTATTATATACTATCTTTACTAGAGCATTAATGAAACTATCATGTCCTGATGGTCATAAAATTTCAAAATATATCTGTATTTTTTTGGCCTGCACTGCCGTATTTTGGACGTGCTTGTTTATGTTCATGTTCAAGTATCTATAATTTTTATATTTTTCCCGTTTTATGATTTTTCCAGATTCTAAGAATAAGCAGTCAAAGAAAGATCCAAAGCAGTGATATTTAAATAAACAATGGGTCAAATGCATGATGCGGAATACTCAAATTTTGATTCAGGCTCTCGCGCGGAAGTATTACAGATGGTCAATGATTCGTATTCTGCGTTAGCAGACCATCAGGATAATTGGGTTGCAAATCTTGCAAATTGCAGTTCATTATTATGGCACGCATACAATGAGGGATTGAAAGTGCCAGCAAATTGGTGTGGGTTCTATGTTGTGGATCCAAAAAACGACAAGCAACTAATTCTTGGACCATTTATGGGAAAAGTCGCCTGCCAAACAATTAAAATCGGCAATGGTGTCTGTGGAACAGCTGCTAGTACTAAGATGATTCAAAGAGTTCCTGATGTTACAAAGTTTCCGGGCCATATAGCGTGTGATGGAGATACAAAAAGCGAGATTGTGGTACCTATTATTCAAGATAATGTACTAAAGGGGGTACTTGATATGGATTGCCTTGAAAATAATGGCTTTCATCAAGAGGATATTCGCTATTTAGAAAACCTCAGTGATATCATTGCGCGTTCTTGCAAATTCTGATATGTACATATTATACGATTATAGATGTTGGAAATGGATTTCATCTTCTAAATTAAGTCCCACCTGTTGACCTTTCCGGTACTTGTGCTTAGTGTATAGCCTTCTGTAAATGATAGAAGAAAGCATTGCCAATGTTGATCCGGCAACATTTGTGATTATGTCACCTGAATCGAACGTTCTAAATGGAGAGATTGCATGCTGAATGAATTCGCTTCCTATTCCAGCAACAATGGTACAAATGATGAATACCACCAAATTCCAAGTTCTTTGGGATCGAAGTTCGACTGTCCAATAAAACAAGGTTGTTAATATGAAAAACACACCGAAATGAACAATTTTATCGTGTACAATACTGATGTTTGCAAGGCCGAGATACAATGCTATTAGTGATGTTAAAAACAAAGCTTCAAAAAGAATGCATCTGTTAGTATAGAAGTCGGTTGATCATTTGTCGAAAAAGACTTACCAATAACGAAATTTCGGCGAATTCTCATAGTGACAAGAATTAATTCGTGGATTGTCTAGAAAATATGAGATATGTTTCACATTTTTGCTTTACATAGAGGTAATAGCTATGGTGAAATTTGAAACGATACATGAGAGCGCGATACTATTAGCAGAAATTAAATTCTATTAATTGTTTAGTTCCCCGCCAAAAAAGAAGTAAGGAAATTTAGGTAGGACAAGATAGGGAGTAGAATAGACAAGAATTTAGTACCTTTTTATAGTATACTTACTTTTTTATGAATAACTTTTATTATACCATTAAAATTTACACGTAATTGAATATAGATGCTTTGGTACTTGCACTATGACGGGCATTGAAGCATCTTCGAGATTGGTTGTCCAACCCGTATGTGGTATTTGTCATAATTCTCAGCCAAGGTCTGACCATGAACTAACTGCAAGAAAATACTTCTGCTCAAGTTGTACAAGTTTTCGTCTTTTAAAACTGAGGCTCAAAATGCTGTTGGTATTTCAAAATGGCGAGGTATCTGGGAAAATGGTGAATTCAATATTGAATGAGTGCCTTGATGAAAGAGCATACTCTTATCTCCAAAGATACATTGCATCAAATGACTTGGATCAAAAGAAACTGGTACCACAGGCGGAGTCTGTTGCTAGATTGGCAAGTGTAATTCTCAAGGTGGAAAATTCTCAACGTGAACTTCTTATTAAGCAACTTGGGAGAAAGCTTTCAACGTTAAATGATACTTGTGGAAATATACAAGGCAAGCTAACAGAGATTCAAAATAGCATTGTTCGACGAAAGCGCATAGTAAAAAGAGAACAGCAATTGCTCAAGGCAAGAAAACAAAGCATTCAAGATGGAATAAATGGCTCTTTGATTGATTCCAGGAATGGACATTTACCCAAGCAGGAAATGTTGATAGAAACAGTTAGATTGAAACTGGTCTACTCTATGTTTGATGTATGGAGCGTTAGAATGTTACACGATGATATCGGGTCGTCTGTTGCAATTTTAGGGGTACCCATCGTTCGAACAAGCGAAATTTTGAATTATTCGACGAGGATTGTCAATTGTACTTTAATCAACTTACAGAGATTCATAATGTGGATATTAGAGTACATGACTATTAGCATTCCATATAATGTATCTATGTCAGAGGGTATGCCAGTCATTTTCGATTTGACTGTTCATAAGGACTTTGCTGTTTACCTAAGTAAGACCAATAAACAAGTGGCCCCTTTAAGATCAATTATCGAAGTCGGGCCGCATCAGCTAAGGCATTTTTGTGAAGCTATGGCTAGACAAATCATTATTCTTACGAGAATAATGCTAACAGTAAGTCCAGAGAGCCTGTCTGCATTTAGTTCTCTTTCGGACATATTAAAAACAGATCAGATTGTGGCCACAATCGTCAAGAAAATCATGAGTTTGGTTATGATACGGAAGCAGGCATCAGAGAAGTTACATAAAGAAAAGCAAAATGGCGAAGAAGGGCATAAGAAATCATTTTTCTTTTGGAAATCGCCAAAGAAAATTTACGGGAAAGAGGTTAAGCAGAGCTCTAAATCCAATGTACTCCCCGCCAAGAGCACAAATGAATACAGCATAAAAGAATACGCAGAAATCCTAAATGGGGAACAACTGGATTTTAGTGACATTGCATCCTTAATACCAGGCACATCATGGGAAGCTGAAAGCTCAAGTAATACTCGTACTAATGAGAAGGTGTTTGACGGGTCAATTCCAAGTGAGGAGGCTCTTGAAGATCCATCTCTATTTGCAAGTGAGCTATATGCATATTTACATTGTCAAATTCGTAAAATCGCCGATGCCAGAAGTGCTAGTAGTAAATCATTGAGTATCATGAATTCGTCAACGACTTCATCCGCATTTCAGCAAATTAATCTTTCTCTCAATTCAAACAGTCTGAAACAATCGCCAGTATTGAGGAGTCGAAACAGTTTAGCAAGCATTAACACTACTCACCATCTTAAAGGAAAGCAAAGCAGTTTAGACAAGTGGGAAGTTGTTGGGAAAGCATTATAATGTAATATCCTTATTAAATTCATCTATAAATTATTAATTGTGTACTAATGAATAATATTGTGATCTGATTGCACGTCGGAAATGATGAATTTATCTCGAATAGGTTAATCGTTCGTGTACGGATGTACACACGTTACCCGGAAATCTTATTATTTCTCGCATTATGGAGCATCCCTTATGAAGACGACGGCAATGATATAGGCCGAAATTTTTAGATAAATAAATTGAGAGGAATTTGGCAGTTGGATACCAAAAAAAAAAAAAAATACATGTGTAAAAATAAAATTAAACTATGAAGCATAAGGATGTTATTTTTTTCCGCTCCGATTATTTTGCATACTCAGTATGCGGTGTCCCTGTGTGCAGTAACTAAATTTTCTAATCTATCAGGTCGCGGAAGCGGTAAGGAAGAGGAGAGGCAGAGCAATTGATTAATTATACTCAAGATATCTAGTATCTTTCTTTAGAGTTAAAGAATAAAATAAGCTATTTGTATTTTTCTCCCAAAATCTCCTCATATCTCTCAAGAATAATAGTCGCTGTTCTTGGTTTTGTTTAACATTGTGCCATCAGTGGATTCAAGGGGCTAAAGAGAATAAGAAAGCAGTCATAATAGAAATATGTTGTCAGATAAAGAGTTATTCGACCTGAACAAAAAAGCCGTCACGGAGGGCTTCAAGATACATCCACGTTTGGAATATAATACCGTTGGAGGTGTTAATGGACCGTTGGTTATCTTACAAAATGTCAAATTCCCAAAGTACAACGAAATTGTTAACTTAACTCTTTCAGACGGAACTTCGAGGCAGGGTCAGGTTTTGGAAGTGAAAGGTGATAAAGCAGTTGTCCAAGTCTTTGAGGGAACATCAGGTATTGATGTTAAGAAGACCAAGGTTGAATTTACAGGTGAGAGTTTGAAAATTCCCGTTTCGGAGGACATGTTGGGAAGAGTTTTCAACGGTTCTGGTAAGCCTATTGATAACGGTCCAAGGGTGTTTGCCGAGGATTATTTAGATATTAACGGATCGCCTATCAATCCATATGCTCGTATATATCCCGAGGAGATGATCTCTACGGGTATTTCGGCAATCGACACGATGAACTCTATTGCTAGAGGTCAGAAGATTCCTATTTTCTCGGCTTCTGGTTTGCCTCATAATGAGATTGCCGCACAGATTTGCCGACAGGCAAGTTTGGTTAGACCAACAAAGGATGTTCACGATGGACATGCGGACAACTTCTCCATTGTGTTCGCAGCTATGGGTGTGAACTTAGAAACATCCAGATTCTTCAAGCAGGACTTTGAGGAGAATGGTTCTTTGGAGAGAACTGTTTTGTTCTTGAACTTGGCAAATGATCCAACCATTGAGAGAATCATTACACCACGTTTGGCCTTGACAACTGCAGAGTACCTTGCATATCAAACAGAAAAGCACGTTTTGACCATTCTTACTGATATGTCGTCTTATGCCGATGCTTTGAGAGAAGTTTCCGCTGCCAGAGAAGAGGTTCCAGGTAGAAGAGGTTACCCTGGTTACATGTATACTGATTTGGCCACTATTTACGAAAGAGCAGGTAGAGTTGAAGGAAGAAATGGTTCGATTACCCAGATTCCTATTTTGACCATGCCTAACGATGATATTACACATCCAATTCCGGATTTGACCGGTTACATTACCGAGGGACAGATCTTCATTGACAGACAGCTTTACAACAAGGGTGTCTATCCACCTATCAACGTCTTGCCATCACTTTCTAGATTAATGAAGTCCGCCATTGGTGAGGGTATGACCAGAAAGGATCACGGTGATGTTTCCAACCAGCTTTATGCCAAGTACGCTATCGGCAAGGATGCCGCAGCTATGAAGGCCGTTGTTGGTGAGGATGCTTTGTCGACAGAGGATAAGCTTTCTTTGGAGTTCTTGGAGAAGTTTGAAAAAACTTTCATTTCTCAAGGTGCCTATGAAGACAGAACTGTGTTTGAGTCTTTGGACAAGGCCTGGTCTCTTTTAAGAATTTATCCTAAGGAGATGCTTAACAGGATATCGCCAAAGATTTTGAACGAATTCTACGATAGAGAGAGAACTGCTGCTGCTGCAAATACACAGAAGGTTGAAGCTTAAGCATTGATTTGCATGTAAGCTTTTTTTTTGTTGTTGTTCTCTTATTGATTTTACTGTCATCGTTTCTTCCGATAAGAAAAAATTCACAATTTCGGAAGTTTCAAAGTATACTAAAATACAAGATATAATCTTTAACAGATGTAAGTCGTTTCGAATGGTAGTAAATGTGTAGAATGATGGATTGTGGAATCCCAAATTCAATTCATGTGCCTCAAGCTTTAGTAAAATTCCTACTTTTTTTTTTTTTTTTTTCTTGAAATTTTAAAGGTTGGGGTTACAGGTAGTCCGTCCGCTTTTCTTGCGGCATAACGCCGATACCGATAATCTCCATAAAAACTCTTTGTGCTCAACAATAGAAGACCTCCCAGATTAATAATGTAGCAACTTTTTTTTGCTTCTTACAACGAGGTTTCTCCGTTGACTTGGGGAGGGGCACATTGTTTGAATTCGTTGTAAAATTTCAGTCAACCTGTAGTCGGCAATGGAGCGGACGGAAGTACTGTAAATAAGAGAGGGAGAATTTACGTTATGAGGAAAAATGAATTGTTCCCAAGAGGTACGTTATTATCCTTAATTTTTTTCCCCCCCTGTTCTGTTCTTCTTGCTTATAACTAGTACAGAACTGCACCCTTAATTCCTTTGCTACTAAGTCAAATGGTTTCCGTCCGTACTATCAAACAACTCAAATCGATCTGGTTTCTTGGATGATCCAATAGTATGATATCTCTCATGGATCTTCCGCCGGAGGTTCTTTTCGAGATCTTCGATTTGGTCCCGTTAGAACTCTCCCGCACCAACCATTTTTTTTACATAATGCTTAACCATTACTTCCATGATCGCTTGATCCGTGATTGCGGGTCGAATGTTCTCCTTTGGCTTTCTTTGCATGACTTTTATGCTTTTATAGATTATATCAAGTCACTCGATTATTGGAGAAAGACACAAAGGATGATTATCGCACGCTATTGTAACTTAAGGCCATATCAGGAAGTGCTGTTAGGCAAGCAACATCCAGAACAGTTGAATAAGTGTGAATTCATAGGGGATTCATGGCAGTTTATTTACCAAATCTATAAAAGCAGGAGAATTTATTTTGATAAAGAGAGTTGTCAGTTTGACGAGTCAAGATCCTCATTTGACCATGGACTGTTGAAAATCAATCGTACCTACTTGCTAAAATTCAAGAAGCAGGTGCGTCTACCCGCTGGAAAATACCGTTTTATTGGGACTGTGGTACTTGAGAACCCTGCCGGACTTAGCAGTGTCAACTTCAAAATCGTTAACAAATCATCAGGTGAGGTTCTATGTGATTACTTCCCACCTTCTTCGATAAAGAGTCTGGTTCCAGGAGCAAAGCTCTGCGTTTTGAATATGGGTGATTTTGCTTTGGGCAGAAAGAATGGTACGCTGAAGGAAATAGATGATTTTACAGATCTAGATGTTTTGGTCGAGGATAGTGAGTTTATGAAGGCCGGTTTCACTCTTTGCTATCTTGATATCTTGCCGATCGGTCGCAATGTGCATAGGCCACCAACATGGGTATTCTGGACTATCGATAATCAAACGCCAACTCCAGAAAATGTTACAAATGTGCTCTTGAAGCGTCTGTACGATTCGATAGAGCATTCTGTGTCTGGTAAGTTGGATCTTGATCCTGCCCCATATCAACCTCTTGGAAGTTATAGTAACGGACATGGACATTTTGTTTGTCCAAAGCTTGCAACTTCTCCTGAAGAGCATAAAGAGCGTAACGCTAGCGTAGGAATTGATATCAGCACATATTCGAAAGACTTCTACACCAAATTCAATAAGAAAGGTGAGCTTATCACTCGTACCTTCAAGTTTTTCACAGTTATAGATAAAAGGAAGTATGACAAGGTTCTGAGCCGACGGAGAGAAACCATGGAAAGAAGCAGCAAAGAACATCAAAATGAGCCGTTGAGATGGAAGTTCGCCCATTATTTGGCCGTTTGACTTCCATCAAGTGCGTAAATTTTGAATTCGCACGTTTGGTTGTGACATGATTCAGTGTTGTTCTTGTTGTAGTTCTTTTCGGCATTTAATTCCATTATAGAAGTATATATATTCTGCCTTAGGCTTTTAATAATAAATTCTGATGTATCTATGAAAGATTCATATATTTTTGTTTTCTTGATTTGTGTATAAAACTTATCTTTGATATATACATTCCAAACATGTTTGGCAGGATTAAGTTGCTTTTTCTCACTTATGATATGTGTTTAATTTTTGAATAACATTTTCTTTCCGCCCCTTCACTTCCACATTTGCAATATGTACCAATGTTTCTGTAAAAGACTTCTGGTAAGTTCAAGTATAAATATGTTACCATTTGCAAAATCGAGGCAAGTAAACGAACAAATTAAACAAAATTCAGGGCATAATAAATTTGGCCGAACGTATAGAATTCAGCGAACAAATCTCAGATACCTATTTTAGCTGAAAACGGAAATGATTTTCGCCCTAGCTAGTGCGTCTTCGAGATGCATTTAACAGCGAGCAAAAGCAAAAAGAAAAGTCGGTTCTTCATCCGCTATACCTATTTACTCAATTACAACATGCTGGCAGCAAATTATTGTTATCATGTATGACCGTAATTATTTAAATAGTTAACTATATAAGAACGCCGACATTTGCAACTTATGGATCAAGAGCATCTCGCATAACGTTAAAATGTAAGACACCCATAGTATGTATCTTTTTTTTTGTTCTTACTTTTTTATTTTTTTATTTTTTTTTTTCGCCCTTCCCTTTTCGCTCTACGCTCTATATCCTTTAAGACTTTTTTATACTCTATTTGTTTATATTTAGTTACACCCTTTTCTTTCCTCTTGGACCAGTTCTTTCCACGGAGATACATCACAAAGTATACCAACACCCCCATATATAACATTTCACAAAAAATTAACTTCAAATTCAACAACAGTCTTTTTTTTTCTTTATTAATATTTGCAATTATATGCTAAAAAAGAATAGTGTCTTATTTTTATTTTCATAACAATGGCAACATCGGAATCTTTATTTGGTAACAACTTTACTGAGGAGTCACATGAAGCTCAAGAAAACGTCGAGCCTTTCGAGGACAAGGAGGTGGATATTGGAAAGACGTTGATAACGTACCGTGTTCTTGTGTCGAGAAGAGAGGCAGGTGCAATTATTGGACGCAATGGTGACAATATAACGCGTATAAGGAATGACAACAACGTGAAGGCAGGTGTTTCCAAGGTCGTCGAAGGTTGTATTGATAGAATACTGATAGTAACTGGAATGGTGGATAATGTTCCAAATGCATTGGTTTCGATTGCCAAATCTGTTGCCGAGGCAAATGCAGAAACGGTCAGACAGGCTAATGAAAAGGGCACAGACCCTACGAGTCTTATCACGTACGAGTATTTCCCGTTGAAGCCACTCACTCAACGGCCGGGCCCAAATGATCCGGAATACGCGGAAACGTTGTTTTTAAGGCTTCTAATACCAAATGTTCAGATGGGAACTTTGATCGGCAAGGGCGGTTCAAGAATTAAGGGAATTCAGGAATCATGCGACGTGAAGATGGTTGCCTCGAAGGGCTATTTGGAAAACTCCACCGAGAGACTGGTAGAGTTACTTGGAAGGGAAGAAAATGTCCGAAAAGCACTTGCAGAAATATCCAGGTGCTTGTTGTGTGACTTCCAAGGAGCCGTGACAGCTACATTTTATACGCCAAGCACATCAATGCCATCGTATAGGAGAAGGAGGGAGAACAGAACTACTGGCAAGGAGCTTATTCGTAAAATAAGTTTCCCTAACGAGTATATCGGAGCCCTGATTGGAAGAAGAGGCTCGAGAATTCAGGAGGTGAGACGCTCTTCGAATTGTGCAATTGCAATCGAATCTGATTCACGGGATGGATCCGAGGAAGGAGGAGTGAGGGAGGTCACACTTATTGGAACAAAGCCAAACATTGATCAGGCCGTCGAGATGCTTACAGATTTCTATGAGAGGGAGAAGAACAGACGGGAAAGTGAACGGGAAGAATAAGGCACACAGACGGGTAGAGAAGTACTTCACCATGCGATATTTGCAAAGAACATTCAACGAATCAACATGCAGGATAACTTTTATGTCATAGTATCAGCATTGTCACGTTCTGACCTGGGAGGCTTTTTTCTATATCGTGTGTTTTATGTTAATGATCTAATTAAGCCACACATTTGCTATCGAGCTTGCTGCCTTTTTCTGTCCTTCATTTTATGCTTCCTTTGCTTAGGCACTGTACATTAATGCTGCTTTCATTTTATATTGCCTTTTTTTTATTTTTTTTTATTTGGTCGTCGTCCAGCTTGGCACCGGTTTCGAATACCAATGTTTTGTTTGGCTACTGCTACAAAATCCTTGCTTGCCTTTTCCAGTACTTTTTTTTTCACTTTTTTTTGTTTAGTTTCGTTTCGTCTCTACTTTTCTTTTACAGGTCAAACATCTAAAATGTATATTTTCTTAAGCAGATTACCAGCAAACAGAAAGTAAGTAAAAAGAAATATCTTTATTACTATTATGCGGATAAAAAGCGTGGCAGATACATACATATCAGACTAAAAAAGCAGAGCCAGAAAGCTTAACTTAAGCCTCTGGAGCTGGAGCAACCTCCTCAGCTGGAGCAGCTTCTTCGACTGGAGCAGCTTCAGCATCCTCAGCAGGAACATCCTTAACCTCAGTGTTATCACCACCGACAACATTGACGAATGGAGTCTCAATTGCCTCGGTTTCCTTTGGCTCGTGAACAATAACGGCATCAGGCAAAGCCTTTGGACCTCTCTGGGAGGTGGCTGGGTCAAGCATGATCTTAACCTTAAGACCCAAGACACCCTGTCTCATCAAAACGTGTCTGCAGGCAACATCGATGAAGTCCTTGGCTGGCTGACCGGTGTGGATCATGAAACCATCGGCAAACTTCA
The DNA here is from genome assembly GCF_011074885.1 of Brettanomyces bruxellensis. Lineage (NCBI taxonomy): Eukaryota > Fungi > Ascomycota > Pichiomycetes > Pichiales > Pichiaceae > Brettanomyces > Brettanomyces bruxellensis. The sequence goes on from NC_054686.1 coordinate 579,082, forward strand.
TAGCCTTAGCCCTGGCACCCTTGGCCTTACCAGCAATGATAACCTCAACACCCTTGGCACCGGCCTCCATGGCGAATCTGATGACACCGTAAGCGGCTCTTCTGACAGCCAAACCGTTCAACAACTTGAATCTCAAAGACTCACACTGGGTAGCAGCAGACAAACCCTTGTCTCTAACTCTCTCGGCGTACAAGACGATCGAACCTGGGGCAAAGTGGAATCTCTTCTGGAGCAACATGGTCAACTCTCTAATTCTTCTACCCTTCTCACCAAGAACCATAGCGGTCTGCGAAGCTCTGATGATAACATCAGTCTTGGTTGGGGTAATTCTAACCTCAACACCAGCGTAACCTTCCTCAGGCAACTCTCTGGTGAAGAACTCGTTCAACTCGGCGTAGAAAACACCGTCAGCGACCAACTTTCTGGTCTTGGAGATATGTGATGCAACCATTTTGTGTTATGTTTCAAGTATGCTTGCTGTGTGGAAATGTATCAACAACTTAATCAGAAGAATATGGGATAGGTAATACCTTTCTAAATTTGAGTACACCTACAAAAATTTTTCAACCATGGCAATTGATGAAAAATAATTGCAACCGAATTCTTCCACTTGTTTTTATTTTTATTTTTATTTTTTTTTCGCTATTGCAATTCTGAACACCTGCATTTTCCATCCCGTTAGCCGCGACTGCAAAAAAGAGGGTAGCCAATTTAGGGCCGCAAACCCCCACGAAAATCACGTGCCAATGCTATAAAATTTTGTTTTGTTTTGCTTTCGCTGTAAACAGTTTATGCGGAGTTCGTGCGACACATTAACCGCATTCACAAAAATTCGGGTATTTATGGAAAATGTATTCCTGAAGACGTCATACTCTTAAAACACGCATTATCTGAATACCCTCACATATTTACAAACTTTTAAGTGTACACACGCGTTCCGGTGTTTCGAAGCGGAACGCTGGAATTTTGTCCATCATTTTCAGTGGCATACCTGAAGAATCAGATCTTAGTGCTTAATTTATTGTCCTTTAAAATGATATCCGTTCATAATTTCACTCCGCTTAATACTGTCTGTCTCTACAGCTTATGAAGGAGAATCCTACAAATAAGGAAAAATTCACCGATGATAAAAAAAAAGATTCGATTCAATAGGTTGCTAGCCGGGAGATTGTCGCGTCATCGTGATTAGGTAATATACGTAGTTATTTTTAAAAAACAGAGAGGTGCGTCATTATTCAACTCTACTCATTCTCTCAAACAAGTAAAACCGAGAAATTTGCAACATCGTTTTAATTGTGGCCATCTCTCCTGATGTGCGATCTTCACTCATCAAGTCTTGATCTATCATCTTCTTGGGTTACCTTTTTTGTGAGTGAAGCTTGAACTGCATTTTCCAGAACTCTTCACTTACATTCATTCCTCTGCTTCTTTTCACACTCACCTATGTATTGAAATTATTCATTAAATTCATCTGAAATCTCTTTCCCAAATACCTTCAACTCCAACGTTCGTTGCTATTCACTCATTTAAACGTTAGCCACTCCTTTCTAACTGAAAATTAACGAATTCTACAGAAGAACATTCACATAAGCTATCCATCATTCATTTGTTCACTACGCGTTTCCACATCGAACAAGACTCCAATTATTGCAATACCATATTTTAATTAATTTTACAGATAATAGCTAATGTCGGAACAACTAGCTCCACCAACAGAGGTCACTTTTAATGTGAGTGATTACTATGAAATCAAGGATATTATAGGAGAAGGTGCATATGGTATCGTGTGCTCTGCAATCTATAAACCAACCCAGCAGAAAGTGGCCATCAAGAAGATTCAGCCATTTCAAAGAACAATGTTTTGTCTTCGAACACTCAGGGAGCTCAAACTCTTGAAACATTTCAAACATGAGAATATCATCGGAATTCTGGATATTCAAATACCTTATGACTTTGAGCATTTTAATGAGGTCTATATTATTCAGGAACTGATGGACACGGACCTAAGTCGTGTCATTCGCACCCAAAGATTAAGCGATAACCATTGCCAATACTTTTTGTATCAGACGCTAAGGGCATTGAAAGCTCTACATTCCGCTAATGTACTCCACAGAGATTTAAAGCCATCAAATTTGTTGGTAAACGCCAATTGTGATCTCAAAATCTGCGATTTTGGTCTTGCTCGATCAATTGCCTCTAAAGATGATAACTATGGCTTCATGACCGAGTATGTTGCAACACGTTGGTACAGGGCACCCGAGATTATGCTTACATTTCAACAATATACTACTGCAATTGACGTGTGGTCAGTTGGCTGCATATTGGCAGAGATGCTTTCTGGACGACCCCTATTTCCCGGAACCGATTATCATAACCAGCTTCAGCTTATAATACAAACTCTAGGTACACCTACGGCAGATGATTTTAATGTGATAAAATCCTGGAGAGCTAAAGAATACATTCGAATGCTTCCATTGTGCAATAAAAAGCCATTTTCTGAACTTTTCCCAGATGCAAATCCTCTTGCTGTTGATCTCCTTGAAAAACTTCTATCATTTAATCCAAAAAAGAGGATTACAGTTAGACAAGCCTTGGAACACCCATATTTGTCATTTTACCATGAGCCTGATGATGAACCGGACGCGGAAAAAATACCTGACGATTTCTTTGATTTTGACAAAAGAAAGGATGAGCTGACAATGCCGGAGTTAAAGAAGATGTTGTACGAGGAGATAATGAAACCGTTGAGATGAGTATGCAAACTTTTGGACTTTTGCCTTTCTTTTTCTCTTGTTCTAGATATAGTAGAGAAATGGATAACTTATAATTCAGCGCTATCTTTTGATTTCTGTACAAGCATATACATGATGAGGAAAACATTCTGCATAGGATATAACGATGTAATAGATTTTTTTATTTTTTTATTTTTTTTATTTTTTTTTATTCATGCATTCTCTATCGATAACATGTTTAAATGGAATTCTAAACTCCAACTACTTACTTGTGCAATTGGTGGCAAGACGAGCTTTAAACATAACATGTTCATATTAGTTTGTACAGGACTTGGCTCTATAATTAGATCATATGATTTTATCTTCAAACAAATATGAAAATACCAAATTGTTTGACAAGATCGTATTTGAAAAGAGCTCCAAATATTCGCAAATATCAGTTGAGATATGGCAACTAATATGCATAAATTTATCCTCAAATGATATATTCCATTTGATGGAGTGCTCGAAACAGCTAAATGATACATTGAAGAGTGATGTTATATGGAGGCATCGTGTTATTAATCGCTGGTACGGACCCATATATTATACAATAGGAGGTATTGAAAACAGGATTCCGGTTGATCACTTTTTTGAGGTTTATAAGGAACATTATAGAAATGATAGGGCAATTGATCGTGCGGTTTTGCAAATCAGTGAGATGCAAGAAAACGAATCGGGTCAATGTCATAAACAAGGCCTAGTATCGATCATAGAAAAGCTTATTGGGGGCAAACCTGAGAATGTGGTACCTGAACTCTTAAATATTCGTCATCATTTAACCTTTGAATCTTTTTACTCAAAGTCTAAATTTATAAAGGATAGGAGAAATGCGTTGGTATATAAATTGGAGCATTTGAATCAGGTATTTGTGGCCTCGGCATTCCTAGAGGCCATTCAATGTAGGATTGTGCTGGATCTTTTATGCAATTTATACTATTTCGACAAAGAACCTGCAAATATTGAGTTGTGCTTATTACAATTCAGTGCTGTTGATCCACATTTTTTTGAGCTTTGCCTGGCCAGAAATCATGCTAGAGAACATACACTTTTGAAGTTGAGGAAAGACCAGGGTTTGCTTGAGAAATCTTCATTCGATATTATAAAAAGTATCATAAAGGAATTTCGAAGTACCGTGAGTGACATGGGAGGAAATAAAGTTTTGACAGGCTTACATACAGGAGGAAAGATATATTTCGAGAATGCACTAATGGACAGAGCATATAGTGATGAAAGTATGTCAGTTGAAGTAGATTCCGAGGTATTATACAATATTCCAAATAATATTGCAATAGTTAAGTCTTTTTGTAATGAGCTTGGTGTCGACGTGAGGGTTAATTCGATGCTTATAGAATGCCTTAATGCACAAGGAAATAGATTTGGAGTTATTCCACTTGACAGGGCAGTTTCGGTTGATATAAACATTCTCCCTGATAGAGTGAGAAACTTTGAGGACGGCAATAGAAGCTATTGCACGTATGCGATCGAGAACTTGCTTGGAATCAGCAAATCCAGTGGTATTAGACATTCAAGATTATCACGGAAAGAAGACATAAATGCGACTCAGGCAGACAGCCGGGCCATTATATATAACGAATTTGTCAGAGACAGTATAAGAACTTTCACACGCTTATGCATCAAAGCATTTGAACACAAACTTGATATTGAAACCTCAAAAGACCTCATTGACTTTGCATCTGATCATAGATATCCCATCCTGCTTATAATGCTAAAAAATTACATGAAAAAGTTCAAAGGAACACCAACTCATTTGCAGATTATGGAGGAAATAGAGACGAAGTTGCTGGAATATGAGGATACACACTTTGATAAAGAGAACGGCCTACAATTTGGATACTCTGATGAAAACAGTAGAAAACTCCAGACGGCAAGTGAATTGCAGGTAGGAGAAATAGTTTTTTCTCCTAAAGCAGAGGCAGCAATTATAATTGCAATTCATATGGACCCAAGAACGTATTTCTGCCTTACAGCCGGAAATTACCTTGTAATATTTTCCGAGCATGAACTGAGGAGGAAGAACTTTAACGATGAGGTTGTGTATCAATTTGCAGATTACGATGATCTCGGAGCGTTTTTTAAGAGATTTGATTGGACCGCAAGGAGATTCGTGAGAATATAAATCGCTTCATAAACTTGTTTAATAAATAATCGTCATTGGCATTACAAACATAAATATTATTTATGCTTCAAATTACACTCATCAGTAATCAATCAGCGCAACTGCTCCTCTTGAAAGCCTTTTAGTGGAGTAGAATCGTCTGTAAGGGGTGTATCGCACAGGAATAAACTTATCCATCAGTAAATTCTGACAGAGAGAAAAACAGTTTGAGCTAATCCAATATAGCACTAAAGCAGCAGGTGCCTGAGTGGACATAGCCATTAGAAATATAATAGAACCTCTAGACATGGTCATTATCATATCAAAGGCAGTGGGTCTAAGCGAATTCCGAACACCTCGAGTAGTTAACTTCATGAGGTCAGCAGTCGCAAAATTCCACTCCGCATTGGCCAATGCAAAGATTCCTAGAATAACTGGAAGTACAAAGTATGGATCACTAACAGCCAAATCGGTCAAATATCCAAGTCCTTCTGTTGTGAGTGTAGGATCGATAGGTCTTGTTCCTAGAGCACTCCATCCAGTTAACGTTCGAAGCATGTATGAAATGGAGACCCATAAGGGGATCTGAACTGCGGGTAATAACATAAATTTCCAACTTTGGCAACCGTTCTCCTTAAAAATCTTTCTTTGCCTCCTGAATTTTTCCTTGGAGGCTAGAATCATAATTTTATCACCTGTCAAACCTTCTGTTTCACTCTTGATTGGCGGCGACTTATTCGGATTCAGCTTTCTGGCCAGTTGTGACTCCTGACCTTTGGCCGCAAGCTTGATTTTCAACACAGGAGATAGCGCGTTGATAATGGGACGAAAACTATTCTGCTTCTGGAAACCTTTCCGCTGAATTATGGCCAACGGTAGAGTAATTACTGATCTGAGTGCAATAGTAAGCAACGGGATAAACCCCCACCATGGAATTCCTGACATTGAGTGGATCATTTCTATATACATGGTTCCCTGATCTAGTATTGCGATAATAGGCTCCATTGTGAAGTTTCTGGTCTGAAAGTTGTGTGGTTTGCGGGCCATTATATTATTTTGAAAGCTGCTTTTGGGTATAAAGCTGGCTTTTAGTAAACCTGACTGTTGTGACAATAAACATCTTGCAGCCAGTCTTTTTGGTGATTGCAGAAACATTTAACCTGCAATGTTCTATACCTGGTTCCGTAATAAATATACTTCAGCACCAAAAACTATAAGGAAACGGCGTTATTAATCAGGATCGCTTTTAATTTTTATCCATACTCTTTATTTTTATTTTGAATATTTTCCCCATTTACTCGCTTGAACTTTTTTTATCCCATGGTCTTGAAGCGTTCAACATCCAGAAAGCTTTGCTTTACCTATTTATTTCCACTTTGCAACCCCCTAAGATCCCTAAATTGATATTATAGATTTCTCTTCGATTATACGTGATTGTAAACAAATTCAGTTTACCCCTACGAAAAGTATACTATTTACAATTCAAGTAACGTTCTTGACACACCAAACAACTTTTCAGCATGTCATTAAAAAGAACCAGGGCAACACCAAAACTAAATAGAGCATGCATGCTTTGTGGAGTGGTTCAATCGATGACGGTAAGTACTTTGATTAGAGCGGGTTCAAAGCAGAATTTGAAACTAACAAATATACAAAATTTCACATAGGAGTTCAGGAATGATGGCTGTCCTAACTGCGAATCTGTGTTACATTTCACAGACAATGAAGATATGATAAGGGAATGCACTTCGCCTACATTTGAAGGATTAGTTGCGTACAAAGGAGAAAAGACATCATGGGTGGCAAGGTGGCTACGAATCGAGAACTTTGTTCCGGGAATGTACGCTGTTCGTGTTTCAGGAAAACTTCCTGAAGATATAAGTGGCGATTTGTACTCACAAGGGATAGAGTACAGGCCTAGGGATGGGAGTGTACGTGATTAGGCAGATGCTGTCCTTATTGTTGTATTAAAAATCATATATATTAATGGATATTAGAGGCTTTTTTTGGTATTTGGGATCTGCCTATGCGCAGCCCCAGTGCTAACTAACTGGTTGGCATTGGGCAGTCGTAGACAGACGCTTCCGTCGTATGTAAGGATGCGTAGAGCATCGTATTATTAAGCGCAAAAGGTTCAGCCAGAAAGGTAATAGAAAAAGAAAAAACATTATCTCGGATAATAATAAAAGAAGTGCATGTGAGAAAAAAATTTTCCCCTTACAAAGCGATTGGAAGTCCCAACTTTTTTCCATCCCATTATATTTGCTTCCCTATACGAGGAATGTGTTTAATTAAATTTTCAGTATAAGTAGGGACACGAATCTGGATTGTACCTCAACGCTATAACCACCGCCTTATCATTCATCCGTCCTAGAATTCTGCCCTTTCTGTATTTTTTAACTTCGTTGCAATTCAACGCCTATTTATTTTTTTCAGAAAACAAGCACTCCGCTTAGTATTATTAATCAAGAATGCCAGCCCCAACACAACCATACAAAGTTGCCGATATTTCATTGGCTGCCTTTGGCCGTAAGGACATTGAGCTGTCCGAGAATGAGATGCCAGGTTTGATGTACATCAGAAAGAAGTATGGTCCAGCCCAACCTTTGAAAGGTGCCAGAATCTGCGGTTGTCTTCACATGACTATTCAGACTGCTGTTTTGATCGAGACTTTGGTCGCACTTGGTGCAGAGGTTGCATGGAGTTCATGTAACATTTACTCGACCCAGGACCACGCAGCTGCAGCAATTGCCGCATCGGGAGTCCCAGTCTTTGCCTGGAAGGGAGAGACCGAGGATGAATACATCTGGTGTATCAAGCAGGAGCTTTTCGCATTCAAGGACAACAAGCCATTCAACTTGATCTTGGATGACGGTGGAGACTTGACCAAATACGTGCATGATCACCACCCAGACCTCCTCAAGAACTGCTACGGTTTGTCCGAGGAGACCACCACCGGTGTGCACAACTTGTACAAGATGGTGAAGGACCACAAGTTGTTGGTTCCAGCCATCAATGTCAACGATTCCGTCACCAAGTCGAAGTTCGACAACCTTTACGGAATTAGAGAATCGTTGATCGACGGAATTAAGCGTGCCACCGACGTTATGATCGCCGGTAAGACTGCTGTTGTGTGTGGTTACGGTGATGTCGGTAAGGGATGTGCTGCAGCATACAGAGGTATGGGTGCCAAGGTCATTGTGACCGAGATCGACCCTATCAATGCATTACAGGCCGCTATGGAGGGTTACCCTGTTGAGACCATGGACGAGGTTGCATCGGTCGGCCAAATCTTTGTTACAACCACCGGAAACAAGGACATTATCACCGGCAAGCACTTCGAGCAGATGAGAGAGGATGCCATTGTCTGCAACATCGGCCACTTCGACGTCGAGATCGACGTTGCTTGGTTGAAGAAGCACGCCAAGAGTGTTGTTAACATCAAGCCACAGGTCGACAGATACTTGCTGTCTTCTGGTAAGCACATCATCCTATTGGCTGATGGTAGATTGGTCAACTTGGGATGCGCCACTGGTCATGCCTCGTTTGTCATGTCCTGCTCTTTCTCCAACCAGGTTCTTGCCCAGATCGCCTTGTTCAACACCAACAATGCTCAGTTCAAGAGCCAGTTCCCAGAGTTCAAGGAGACTGGTCCATTTGAGTCCGGAAAGGTCGAGATCTTGCCAAAGATTTTGGACGAGACCGTTGCCAGATGCCATCTTGAGCACTTGGACGTCCACTTGACCACTTTGAGTGACGACCAGTCCGAGTACTTGGGTGTGTCCAAGTCCGGTCCTTACAAGGCCGAATACTACAGATACTAAGCGCGTGCCATTCGTTTGCATTGCGTTCTTTCTGCCCTTTATTTGCATCAACTGCATATACTATTTTATTTTTACGAGCGGCCTCTCGCTGTTATCTATTGATATGATGCTAGGCTGACTGGCCTACACGTGCCAAGGGGATATATAGCTGCTGCTCCAAACGCATAGAGATACGTGTGCGGGCAATTACCTGGTAGCAGACATGAGATGCTTTTGCATATAGAGTCTCGTCTTTTTTCTGCCACCCACTGGCCTGGCTGCCCACGCTAATTTATTTTCTATTCGCACTTTTCTCTATTATTTTTTTTTTGTCTTTGGTTATTATTCTATTTGACGGCAATTGGCCCCATAGCATGCTATGGATGCTGGCTGCTGGCTATGAATCATCTCATTCTGGTCCTTCTTGTTTAATATTAGCTTTCTCTTCAACGGGTGTTTTCTTGTTTTAAGTTTTGACGTCAGGTCTGGTCTGTCTGTATGCACTGTAGAGCAATTTGTGAACGATAACATATTTTTTTGGATCTAAATCTGCATCTAATTTTTTATTTTTATTTTTTTTATTGCTTATGATAAGTGAACGAGTGCATCCGCGCAACATAACAGGAGGCAATTAATTATTTCCTGCGGCTCATCTTTTCGTGCTATCTATTCCTACTAGAAGGTCTCCTTTTAAGGCTTCTTTAAACACTCCTAAGGCTACTAGAAATTACGATGACAGGTCAGTACTTCACCGATGAGGAAGTCGAGGATACAGAAGCCAACCATGTATTGGCAATTCCATCATACTTCACCAAATTTCCAAACTGGAATAATCTGAAAGTGAGCAGTACAAGCCCGAAGAATATCAATCATTTATCACCACAGGAGAGAATGAAGCAGATAAATAGACTTGCATGCCAGGGAATTTTAGGGAAGTCCCCGGGAACGTTTATTACCAATGGAGAAAATGAATATTTGAACACACAATTGAAATATTTTGCTGGGAAACAGAGCAGGTTCGGTTCAGAGAAGAATGATGAATCTGATAACGCTGAATTTGGAGGTTCAGGCCCTCATTTATATCAAAACGAGAACAGATATGGTCATAGGCATACTGCTTCTTCTGCTTCCGGCGTTTCTGTCCAGGAAAAATCGCCAACCAGTCATAATAATGATAAATATGAGGGTGCCCGTCTTCCAACCCAATGGAATATCAAGCACGACGTTAACCTTGATGTCTCAAATGATGGACTAACTGTGTCAACCGAGCATCCGGTCAGAACAACAAAGAAAAAGACCCGCTTACCGTTTGGTTCGACAAAGGTCGAGAAGGCATACTATCCGATCAAGTCTGATCGCCCAATCTGTATGGAAGCTCAGTTGTATTATTTTGAAGTGACTGTTCTCACAAGCCTCAGGGGAGATCCTGGAATTTGTGTCGGATTTGCTCGCCTTGCAGATCGGATCGATAGAGATCTCAGTGATATGAAAGGATGCGTGCTTGATGTATGGAGTTATGACAGCAAAGAAGGTGAAGTGAGCACTTGCTGGGATAATAAAAAGATCACCAAGAAGTGTCCAACATTTACAGTTGGTGATGTGATTGGCTGTGGTGTGAATTTTACGAGGAAATGTGTATTTTTTACAAAAAATGGCAATTTCTTGGGAGAGGCTCTTCCGATCGGAAGTTTGAATCAGCACTATTATCCAAGTTTGAGCATGACGCAGTGGAATAAGGTTTCGACAAATTTTGGAACTACGAAAGCATTTGTATTTGACATTGATCAGTATGTGGAGTCAATAAAGAAGTCAACCATTGAAAAAATTGAAATGGAGAAGGCTGTACCACTCGAAGTAAAGGGGATAATAAAAATTGACGATGACCAGGATATTAAGAACGCTACCAATAAGCTTGTGAAGGACTACTTTATTTTAAATGGAATGGAAGAAAGTTTGAAAAGCTTCGGAAAGGAAATACAAATAGAGGAAGTCGGGAACGAGCAAGAGCCTGCATACACTTCAAGCAAAATAACTAAATTGCTTATAAAAGTTCAGACCCTTTTAATGAATGATTTTTACCAGGATGACACACAGGAGGAGATGGGTGTTGGAGAAACACTTTTGCTTCTTCCTGTCGATCAAGAAGGAACACCAGGTTGGGAACATAATCCAGAACTTGTATCTATAAGGTTCGGCCTCAAGTGTATACGTCTCTTCAAACTTATAAAAAAAAATGATGTGAATTCTGCACTTGAATATGCCAATAAAATGATCAATATGTTGGAATTCGAAGAAACATCATTTTATAACCACATCGCTAAAATAATGCGCTTTTGCTTTATGAAAGATGCACCTCGCCTTACCGAATTTCGCGTGGAGTACGCAGCTGAAGCTGTTCGAACGAGGGACTTAATTTTAAGTAGAATATTCTCGCGGAAACTTGACATTGACAATAGAAATGAGATCGATAAGGTCTTTGAGACGGTTAGAGTGATGTTAGAACAGAAAAGTAAATCCGAAAGCCTGGCGGCCACAGTCGATTTTGCTAATGACTATATCACTCTTTGAGAAAATGGTTTTCTGGATATTGCAATGTTTTATGTATGGTATAAAGATTAATGCACGGAATAAAATGGGTTCTAAATGTAATATATATTTACAGGAAAGAAAGCTGCTGCGAAACGTCAAATAGCTGCTCGTATTTGCTCAAGCATATAATCGCTCAAAGAAATTATCCCATCACAATTGCACAACTCGTAAATTTCGTTCGATTGGTAGCTTCCTTTTATCATGACACCACTCTTGTCCACACGCACAAAACCGATCGTATTCTCAAATTCTGGTCTTTGATTCATGAATTTTAGAATCACCTTAAAATCCCCAATTGGCAGATAGGAAGATATAAAATTGAGTGCGTCCAGTTGATATGTAACGTCATCATAAACCGTTTTGCGAAATGTGCTGTGAAGAACATGCATGAAGTCGTTACTGGGTAGAAAGTTTGTCCGGGTGATCATGAAATTTTGTTCTTCACCTTTTGCCATCATAAAATTCTTTATAGTCCCCACCTCCAGAGAAGAAGGATCTTTTGAAAACGAAATTTTGCAAAGTGATTTAGTCAATTCATGAACGTACTGTGTGATGAAAAGGTTGATTAGTAAATATTTCTTTTCAAATTCAAGATCTGAATTTTTAAAATGCTTACCAATTGCGGCTGTTTGGAATATTTGAAAGTCCTTATCAAGCTTCGATTTAAACTGGTGCTCATTTTGCACTATATAAAGCAAAAATATGCTTGTATTATTTCTTTCTGTCTAAACAAGCCTTTTCCTTTCCCTACTTGCAGATTTTCTTGATTTCTTCGGAAATATTTTTAATTGTGGATCGACGCAGGAGGTAAAAAAAAGTGAACATAAAAAGTGGGGAAAATCAAAAAAATGCATGCACTAACACAATTGAATAAACCAACCACCTGACGACTCGAAACTAATTTAATATACAACCTATGACTAAATATTCAATTTATCCAACAGTTCAGCAACCTTCGCTTTTACGTATACACTTTTTTCATCCTCGTTTGATATGTGCGATGCTGAATTTTTGGCATTATGAAGCGAACTCAGAACCTCATCAAAGTTTGCCACGAACTCATCCGTAGTTTCCGAAACTTTGAAAGATTTGCCCCGTTTATTATTAATCAAACGCATTTCAGGCCACTGCGTACTTTGCACGATTGCCTTTAATTCATCTCCACTGCCAGATGCTGTGCAACTATCACATGCAAATGGAGAATCTCCCTTTTTAATGACAAAATCAAAACCTGTCTCTGGTATTTTTTCTTCAAGTTTCTCAAGCCAGGAATCATCTACCCTGCTTGAATCTTCACTCATTATTCCGACTACAACCTTAAACCCATTCCATTGAAATCCGTTGTCACCGGTATGATCCTCAATATATTCACTGTCCAAAAGATCAGATATATGCTGTAAGCTTTGTGTGAATTGATCCGAATGCCTGGACAGAATTTCAACTCTCAATGTGAGAATAATACCCTGTATTGAATCCCGGAGCTCCTTCATCTGGGAACTTTGAAATTCCACCAACCATTCATCGTATGACTCTAATGTAGGCTGGACCTCATCAACAAATATATTAACATCCGCCGTGTAGTATTTACAGACGATCTTTCCGTTCGATATAATTAGTCCGGCGTGACTTTTTGCATTTTTATGGAGAAAACTTGAGAAATCGCTGACCCCAAATATATCCTTTACAATTGTCAGCTTTTTTGTTTTTCTTGACCCAACTATTAGTACATGATTTTGTGCCATGTTCTTTGTTAGGTGAAATGAACAGGGAGCACGAAGATGTTTGGGATGAATCAATATGCTAGAATACATCTGAATGACCGGAAAACATGATGTACCTTTCGGATGTACATCCCTACATTATGCAATTCTGATCTGGAACTGAATGTTTTTACTTCGTGGCTTTCCGAGACATCTTTTTTTTTTTTTTTTTTTTTTCTGTTGTTGTTGTTCCATTCCTTGTACAGAATAAATAGACATCTTTAATTTCTACAACCATCAGTTTTCCATTACGTAGAAAATTCGAACGAACTTGCCCCAGAGATATTTACCTGCTTCTCTTCCCTTGAATTGAACTTGATCTTGCAATTCCTTAACTACAGTCGTTTCCTTATGCACAGAAGATGTCTCTTGCAGATGGAACTCCAAGTACTAACTCTCTTCTAGATAGTAGTAGTCAGAACCAGTCATCACTAGATACATCAAAGTCCGGGTCAGCGGATACTCTTGGAGCACACTCACTTATAAAGTTCTCTTTGACATCAGATGACTATCTTGATCAATTTGTGCCAATAATTAGATCAGAGCTACAGAGCAAAGACAACCTCAGCGATTTAATATTGAATATTGAGACTGTTACAAACGAGAAGCAGGATACGCTACAAGGCGTTTCGTTCAATTCTGTCGATGATGTTACCGATTCAGTGGACCGAATACGGAAAATAACGCATTCATCTTCAGAACTTGCCAAGAACTTAGACGCAATGAATAAGCAATTGGGTATCACTGGAAAATCGTTTGCCGAAGAAAGAAAGAATGCATTAAAATACAAAAGACTGAACAGCAAAATTGATCAAACGTCATCAACAATCAATTCATGTCTTGAAATGCTTGAAAGGGCAAATAAAGTGCTCGAGTTAATACGACGGAAGGAATTCTTTAAGGCCCTTGCAAATCTTCAGCTATTGGCCGGTACAGATTTTGAAGAAGTGGAACAGTTTGATTTTGGCGTAAGGATATACCAATCAATCTCCACATTTAGACACATGATTATAGAGGAGACATTTAACCAGTTGTTGAAGTGGTTGAACTTGAGTATGGAGAAGAAGCTCTCAGATATCGGAGAGAACCTGTTTGATAATCATAAACGTATAATCGACTCTTGGATGAAAAAGCAACGAAATGATAAAAGCCTTCTTGCGTTTAAGGTGAATTCGCCTATAGAGAAAACCTTAAGGGAAGAAGTGCTTAGGAATTTTGACCCTCTATCCAATGAGGCAATTCATGTTGATATAAGTCCCCTATACCAATCAATTTTGGTTTTTGAAGCAGTCGATAAGATAGATAAATTAAAGGAGGACTTTGGGAATGAGATGCTTAGACGAAGAGATCGCTTGATATATCCAATTAATGAAGCATTAGCCAACAATAATCTTGATGTGCTGTCTTCTATGGAGTCAATGACAATTTTAATATACTCACTATCTGCATTTTTTGTTAGTGATCGCTATTTATCTAGGAAAACTACATTCCGGATTCGTTCCTCTAAGCAGACAGATAGTCTGTTTGATTCTGTGGTTTCAAAATTTACGGTATTGCTGAAAAGATATATACAAACCAAAATTACCGATGTCAAACAAGCTTTGCAGCTATTGGACATAATTGGCTGTTTTATGCAAATAATGGATAGCTGGGACTTTGATACGGATCGGCTTTATGATGTGTTGATTGATTTATTCAAGGTGTACATTACACTGTCAGTATCAAACTTCCAAAAGGAGTACATGGATCTTTCACTGGATGACGATTCGCAACCAATTACTGTTGACACCCCAAAGCAGCTTTCAGGAATCAAGGACAGTTGTTTCTATGAACTGGCTAATTTGGATTTGGAGTTTCCTGTTACGCTTCCGTATTCAATTATCTATCCGGGTGCTTGTCTCCGTTTGAGAACCTTCATCCATGGCTTGTATGTGTTTTTAGAAACATATTACGCAAAACGATTGGATATATTATCTCAAATGATATCACGGGCCGTTGATAAAGTGTTGGTGGATGTTATATTAAAAGATTTGGACAACAAAGTTCATTCGTCTTACAAGGAAGAGGTGTCGCAAAATTTGATCAATTTGGAATTTTTTTCCAATTCGGTTGAGGGGGTTGAGAAATACTTAAATCATTCGACCGATTCGGCAATACTGAGAACTAGAACGCCATCTAATCAGGTGAAATTGCATGCACAGGTCCAATTTAAGGAAATTCGAAAAAGAGCTGAAGCGGGCATGTTTAGCATGGTTGATGGTAAAGTGGACATGTTATTTGAGATGGTTGACTTTGAATGGGACTCGAGCTCTATGAATGATGAGCCAAGTATTGGTATAAAGGACATGGGTCTCTACTTGGAAAACATGTTTAAATTAGACTTTTCGCACCTTCCCTATTCAATGAGGACTTTACTGTTGAAACGATCCTTTGAAAAAATTACGACGCATATGAAGAATTCAATTTTTGACGCTGATATCATTACAACGGAGGCTATTGGTAACTTTGAGCTGGATATCAAATATATCGAATCGCTCATACCCGAATTAATAGTTGCTGGGGGGGATGTTGAAAGCCACAAGGTGGATAGTGATAAAAGTAACAAGGAGCTTGAAAATATGTTTGTTACGTTGAAGGAAATAATATCATTGTTAAAAGACGGGAATTCGCAAGCTGTCCCTAATGAAGAGGATAAAGCATCGAAATGCAAGTTAATAAAACCCAAAGAGGCTGAAATTTTACTCTCAAAACTTCGAAATTATCAACCGACATCTGCTACTTCACCTCGGGGCACATTATCATCAGAGGGAAGATCTTCTACATTTTCGGAGGATGTGGTTAACGTGCCTTCTAGATCTTTACTTTCTGAGCTCAAGAGATCAGCAACTACAGCTTCTTTCAGTGGATTTTCTTTCAAAAAGAACCGAGAGTGAAATCCTTGCATTTTCTGAAAGAATTGATAATATTGAGTAACATTAGCATTGGACTATGTATTAAAATTTTGTACACTGGTATAATGAGTTTATAAAGCGACACTTTGTTGTGATAGGATAGTAGATTCCCAACCAAGCCAATCGCTTGTTCTGTTTGGTATTAGACCCAAACTATTTAGCTTCCAAATTCCTAGAAGGAGGTTTCCTGAGCAAGAAATCACGTACACAGTCTTCATGACAAACATATCATAATCTGATTCTGCTTCCGTATTTGCAAATGCCCTATTCACAGACAAAATATCTCTCAACGAGTTAAAGAAGAGCGTCACTGTCATCATAATGGATATGATTTGGATAGAATTTGGTGACATATACATCATAAGAGCATTCATTGGTACACTCTTAACAGGCTTGATTGCCAACTCCCATATCTTCTTTCTTTTAAGTCGTTCCAATTCCTCCTTGCTCTCTGCTTTTTTATGCGACTTCAGTGATTTCTTTAACTTTCCTTCTGACTGTAATCTGTAAATTTGTTCATCATATCCTGGGGGAAATGGTAAATTCTCTATATTGACCTTCCCACTGAACTTTTCAACAACTTCATCCTCAGTCTTATAATAATTAATCCAATTTTCACCCGTCATATTCAACTTTGCAAGTGTACAATGATAAATAACGGGTATCGACAAAAAAAAAAAGTATTACTTGCCTAAACATATCATGAAAAGTATATCTAAATATCTTGCGGCTAGATATTTGCATCCTTGAACTTATCCGAGCACGAAATTTATTCGATCGATAAAATCTGAATCTAAAATTTTATCGTGCATTAGTGTTTTGGAGTTACTGCTTAACTTCACAGAAAATGGTAATGAAGCCACACTATGAAACCTCAGAATTCCACCATTGCTCCTAAGTTAGTTAGGCTAGATCGCAAAGAGCTGGTAAAGCACGCTCCACCTCGTACGTACCATGAAAATGAGACCCAGAAAGTGGTATTTGTGAAATCATCAACACCATTTATATCCGCAGTCAAAAGAATTGAAAAATGCCTTGATGGCCACAGATTAAAGCCCAACAGGAGAGGAAGACTTGCAAGTAAATATGGAAACAGAGAGGCGTATGTGATCGTTAAAGGAATGGGTAAAGCTATTCCTAAAGTTCTTAACATTGGATTACACTTCAAGTACGAGAAAAATGCTACGTTAGATGTGTACACGAAAACTATTGGCGTCCTTGATGAGTTTAAGTCAATACCAGAGGCCTCAAATGAAGATGATTTGCTCAGAAAGAGAAACGTCAGCTCCATAGAAATCCGAATATACGCTTCCGAGGATGAGTTAAGATCATAAGAATGGTAGATCTTTTATTGAAATGGTAAATGAATAATAAAGAGAGAGAATCCGTTTATCCAAAAGCTATATGCAGGCTTGTATGAGAATTCAAGGGAGATGACTCTGGCACCTATCTCTCAAATCTTGAAGATCCCTAAGCACGTGTGCCACTGAACGGTTCTTCTTTAATGCTAAGTTAAAATCAGGCGGTATGTTCATATTCTTTTCTAAATAATCGATCTTTTGTAGGCAAACGTCATATTGGCGGTCATAATATAATCTGTTGAGATAATAAAACACCTTTTCCCTATCTATCTTTTCCATCTTGTTTAGAAGTAGTGCAGAACCTTCATTTTTCGAAAGCGATAAGTCGGACATGAGCTCTGCTAGTATATCCGTCTTTGATACAGATGGTCCCGTGGCCCAAAACTGTTTTTTTTGTTCTTGAAATTCTTCTTCTGTTTGGCCTTTTCTAATTTTTGTGGTTCCTGATCCCCTTTTAACGGCAACCTCCCCTGTATTATAGCCTGTTACATCTGCACTTGTATTTGTATTTGCAAACATTTTCGATAGATAACGATTTACCTTGAGTATAGAAGCTCTGAGCATATAATGATACAGGTATTTGGGCTTTAGAATTGTAATATGTATTCTGAAAACTGTGGAAACAAAAAGGAAACTAAACGAACTGTATAAATGCTGAAACTGAAGTGCGCAGGGTCGAAATATATATAGGGACTGGATCAGTTGCCCGTACTTAGAAAAGATAGTAATGACTGTAGATAAAATCAGGACAACCGAAAGACAAAAAAAAAAAAAAAAAAATAAAAATAAAATAAAATAAAATAAAACGAAAAAGTAAAGGAGCGGGGTTAGACAGGATCAAACAAGTATGAGAAAGAAAGAAGGACTTTTGAAAGAAAACCAATCTATCTTCTATACAGACGAAATAATATTAATAACAACGATCAGCAGGTTCAAACGATCAGCAACAGGCCGCAACTTGCGACAATTGGAAAATGTTGGTGTTGTTTGAAACAGACATCCAGTTGAGAGGAATGCTGATTGCAGCTATAAGAAATTGTGCGCACAGCATTCGAATAAAAAATAGGTGAACGAAAAAAAGGTTTGAATCAACCCTGTAAACGGACACAGATGAATGCGAGAAGCAAAACGTATTAAATTATAGCGTAAAATGAGAGATTCAAACAATTTTCAGAGATCTTTCTCTTCCGCTTCCTTTAAGCCGTTTATCGTCGCAAGACAATATCTGGTATGCCTATAATTTCTGAACTCTAAAAGCCAGATACCTTGCCATGTTCCTAAGGCTAACCTTCCATTAGTTATAGGAATGCTTAAAGAGACACCGATAATCGATGACTTGGCATGTCCAGACATATCATCTGCACCTTCATCAACGTGATCGAAAACATGACCATTGTCGTCTGGAACAACATTATTTAAAGCTGTGGTCATGTCAGATCGAACACTGGGATCCCAATTTTCATTTAACGATAATCCCGCCGATGTGTGTTCTAGGAATAGATTGACCATTCCAACTTTATACGATCTGATTTGGGGAAGTGCCCGGATCACTTCATCTGTAACTAAATAACAACCTCTTGCACGAGGGGAGAACGAAAATTTGACTTGATCCCAAGAATTCATGTTTTGTGGATAATCTAGTCACCTGAATGAAATTGGTTTGTGTGAGAGAATGAAGGGCTTTATGAAGCTTGTGTCGTGTATTTTATGTAAGAAGAGATGCAACACGGAATGTATTAGTAGTTAGAATTCTTAGAGAGTCTTTCTTTGAAATGTTATGGAAAAAAGAAGAAGTATAACGGGTGGGAAAAAAATATAGTTAGCAAATTTAAGGCAGGCCTTAACACTACCGATCGGGCACTGTTCGGGTTGATGTATATCTACGAGGTAGTGAGGCCTCAGTGAACAGAGAAAATCCAGAAGAAAAAGCGTGTGAGACAATGCATTCGGTTTAAACTGATTAGGTAAGCAATATCAAAAATTATTGCAAGGAACTCCGGAAAACTTGTGAATAGGAGGGAAGCGAGGTTTCGAACCCAGCGACGGGAGCATTTGGTGACCAAGGTGATCAGTGCTCAAAGTCGGCAAAGCAAGGTCGGAGTTCCAGGGAACGACTTTGCAAAACACCGGTCTACTATGCTATGGGTTGTATAGCCATCGCTATTATCATTAATTACAAGTTTTTTACCAATTTTTAACTGATATGAATGTCGTTATACGAAGCCATCGAATTTTATTTCTTTTAGGTTTTGACGGCATGAAATAGTAAAAAAAAAAACTGAGTCGAAGAATGAGCGGTAATTGCCGGGTAATCGCGAGTGATACCATGTAGAGGGGAAAAAAATGAAAAAGCGGTAAACGGATATATGCGTGAGATCGGCATAAGGCTTGATGTAGTAAACAATGAAAGAAGCAAAGTAATAGAATAGAGATACCAGTTTGAAATGGTAAAAGAGAAAATAGCCAAAGAATGAGTTTATAGCCGAGTGAATGTTAAGAAGAGGTAGAAAAGCACGGAACCCGGAAATCCAATAAGTAATAAAAATAGCACAAACTGTGGATGAAGTTGACGGAGCAAAGTGATGCATATCAAAATATAGCGGTGAAATACCAAAGAATGCGGAACGGTTTTCACGGAATTTCAATTTCCCCATAAATTAAGCGGCTGACACCCCGTGTAGAATAATGGATTCTGGATGTACTCCGCACTGCTCCACAACGACCCGAAAGTGCGAAAAATGAAAGAAGAAAAAAAAAACGCCGAACGGAAAAAATAAAAACTGAAAAAAAGGAGAGTAAAAAGAGAAAAAGAAAAGCCACTAGCGGAAAAAAGAAAAAAATAGACGGTAAATATATATCATCCCACGGATATTAATGGCCTAAACCATGTGTACGATGCTACAGGTACGAAATAGAGAAGCGTTAGAATTCGTAAAATCATGTATATTGAAGTAAACACGATGAAAAACAGTCACAAAACAAGAACAAAAAAGACATATAGGTATGACATGATAAGTAAAAAGCGGAAGAGATCAGAAAAATCTAGCGGAACTAAGCCATAATAACAGGCCGAAGACGCTTAGTAGGAAGTGTCGACAACGTATCTTCCCAAAATCTTACCCTGTTCCATGAGCTTGTAGACCTCAGGAAGCTTGGACAATCCAACAACCTTGATTGGTGACTTGACCTTACCCTCAGAGAAGAATCTCAAGGCCTCTCTGGTGTCAGCCCTGTTACCAACGTAAGAACCTCTGATCTGGAGAGACTTGACGACGTGGTTGAAGACATCGGACTTGCAAACGGCACCTGCTGGCATACCGACCAAGACAACCTTACCGGTAGGTCTGACGTACTCGGTGGATTGGGTAATGGCAGACTCGGAAACAGACACGTTAATGACACCGTGAGGTCCCAAGCCGTCGGTGGCCTTCTGGATGTCCTGGTTCATCTTCTGGGTGTCGGTTTTTCCGTACTTGGTGAAGTCAACGAACACATCTCCGCCCATACTGTAGAAGAGATCCTTCTTGGCATCTCCACCATCAATTCCAAGCACTCTGAGACCCAT